>NC_091821.1:351025391-351257891 GCF_038994185.2 Dermacentor albipictus | reverse complement strand
GGGTGCATGTTTAAGAACCCCACGTGGTCAAAATTAATCGGGATTCTCCATCTACGGCGTGCCTCGTGATCATGTCGTGGTTATGACTCGTAAAACCTCCGAATTTAACGTGAATGGATGCAATTTCGCGACGCGCACTAACTTCGGCAAGTCTCTTCAAATCCTCCCGAGCCCACTTGCTGAGGTCAGCAGTCCAGTCACGGCGGAGGCCCGTTTCTCCGAGCAGAGAGGCTCCCGGATATTTCTTGTGCTTTGGAGAATACACACCGCGTCGCCCTCGTCACACAATTGAACATAACTTCAGTTTCTTAGCGGCAGTTTCCAACACCACCTGTTGATATTCCCGTTCCACTCCTCCAATCACGTTCTATAAATTGTTTCCAATGTTGGCTAACAGAGCAATGTCATCTATAAGTGGTAACATCCTGAGTTTTTTCTCTTTCGATACGGTTGAGACATTTTCTGTAAATGTGTCCGCTTCCTGCGGGCACGTTTCTGGTATAGAGTCTGTCTTTTCGGCTTCACCACTGTTAGAGGGGATGCTCCGTTATAGATACAGGCAACGCCTCAAGTAAGCGCACCATATTCTGGTTACTGTTTAGGCTGACGCTAACCAACATTACGATGTGACGTCTCGCGACATCAAAGTGACTAAGCTTTTGAAACCCAATCGATTCTCGCGCACTTTCCGAACTAGGTGGTAAACTATCACACTTCGCTATTCGTGTCGCAGCAGCGGTATGTTGGCATCACCCGGTCGTCATGTCAGTCACACGGGGCAGGATTCGAGTACAAAGGGGACACATCCTTGCTTGCACTAGGGGAGAGTTTCTCCGTGCCGATGCATCGCAGTGTTCGCGTCCTGCGCAAGCACGGAACAAGCACTGCCAAATTCGTGTGAACCACTTCGCCGGTTGGCGGAGGAAAGCCAGCAGACCTTCGAACTTCGGCCTGGCCGGAAAAATACTAGGGCGCCGGGGGACACCGAGCTGTGTGCGTAACACTGCCCCAACGCGCGACTCTCGAGTTGTGATAACGGAGAGAGAAAAAAAAGAAAAGAAAAGAAAAAGGATCGAATCACACATCCGGAACTCATGGTGCAACGGTATCACACTCAAACAAGCGTTTAGTACGAACTGCCGCCGAGATAAGCACGTGCGGTGGATGCCCGACGGAAGACACCTCGAACGTGGTCACGTCGTTGCGCACTCGGCAGAGCGGACCCTTTTGTTGTGACGGCGTGGCATTCGTCTGGCGAAGCAAGTGCTTGCTCGAAACCCGGCAGCATCGAGTGTCGGCGGTCGACTTGACCGCCGTCGAAAGAGTCCCCCCCACCGTGAAGATCTCCAGCGCACCCCGCCTAGATAAGCCGGTGGGCCGGTCAACGCCTCTTGATCCAAACTCCGTCGCACGAGTGAAGTATAAGAACAAGCGAATGTTTCTCCTCCACTTTGATAATCCCGTCACGCTTTTGCTCGTTTTGTGCTCTCTCAGCATCTGCGCCTTGTTGCTGATTTGACGATGCCGTCTGCTTTAGGCCTTCTTTTTTTTTTCTTTTTACCAGAAAGAGTTAAACGTACGTCTGTCGTGGCTCCTCTATCTGTGAGCGTTTGGATACTTATATCTGCTTCGCTGGCGTTACGCGCGTCGAGGTCGACGCCGCTCTCCCTTCGTATACCCTCCCTTGTAATGCAGCGTGCGTGCGGAGTTCTCGGTTTTGTCTAGCGCCGGATATAGCAGCGGCATTACCCAACAAGAATTACACAAGCCCTAGAGCGTGGCCTTTTGCGTCCGTCTTTCTCGGAATCGGATCGCTTTCATGTTTGATAATGCCTGTATTTTGTTCCACCTTCGCGGGATACTTTCTCTACGCCTTGCGACTTCAACAGCTTTCCTTCGTTCGTACATTCGTTGAGCAGTAAGCTCAAACACTGCGCTTCTTTCAGAAATTCTGTAGGCCTACCGTTGGCACTTGATGGGGTTTAAGGTACCGAAGAAACGCATCGGCCGCTATATATGTATACGGAGACGACGTATATAGGTTTCTGATTGATTTATTTTCTATTTCCTCTCTCTTTGTCGGACGCTAATTCGTTCAAAATATTGGAAGCAGGTCACTTATGATTCTTTACATTGCAATAGCACCGTGATTTATCCGTATGCGAATATCGTACGGTGAGCGCCACCACCGCTTGCATGCGAGCAAGCTGATTAGCCGGTAATTTTCACCGTCACAATGACGAAGACGACGCCTAAGGTACTGGTAGTGGTATAGACTATCGAGCTCAACATGAGTAGAGATACGGCATAGACCCGACGCTTCTGCTACCACAAAGAAAAATGGCAGGTGGCATTTTCCTCGTGAACGGGGTTGCGGCCACTAAAAAGAACCGCTTTTAGTTCAGCAATCTTTCGTATGTCGCACTGCCATACAATCTCGGAGCCCGTTAAATAATGGAATGCCGTGTTGCAACTCACTTGCAGTGCTACAGTGCTTGTAACGAAGATGGAATTCGCGTATGCCGCTAAGACTAACTCTGTTGCAGTCATGTGCGTAGCGAACCAAATACAGATGCTATTACATTTATTCATACACGTTCGTTTTTCTACTTCTTTTGGGACGTTTTGCTATTTTTGCTCTCTGATTTTTCTGTCATTTTTGTATTTCAAGGCACTTCCTGCGTTTGTGGCATGAGAGACATCCTGCATTGTTGCTGCTCTTCTGTTGAAACGTCATTCGCTGCACGGTTCGCTGATCTGCGATAGTCGTGTTCTCTTTCCGTTAAAAAAGCTCGCGCACGGAGATAACACTGTGCAGGATGCGTCACATCCTGTGCGGAGCGAAACCAAGTAAAACAAATATAAATAAAAATACAGAAAGCTTGCACGCCTAGCTTTATACCAGGGTTCATCATTAACCGCCCGTGTTCCCCGTTGCTGAAAGTAATTTGTCTATTCCTTCCGAAATGTTCAAAATGCCGTCCAGTAATACTATGCGTTTTCCATAGTATTGTATGGAAGCGGTATGGAATGTATACGGCATTGATATCAATTCCGTAAAGCTGTTACGGAAAATGCATGGAAGACATAGAACTATACTGGATCGCGATCCAGTACATTTGAATAGGTATTGGATGGGCTGATGATAGCACACAGAGATTGATTGATTGATTGATTGATTGATTGATTGATTGATTGATTGATTGATTGATTGATTGATTGATTGATTGATTGATTGATTGATTGATTGATTGATTAAATTCATTAATTGTTCATTCATTCATTGACGCTCGGGCATGAATTTTACAGGCTCGCGTCCGCCACGACAGCTACAGTGTTCACGTTCAGAACTTCCCGCACTTTTGAGAACTACCCGAACTTTCTGCTTTATGGTTGGTATTTTATGGGACACGTACGCTTTTTGCGTTCGCGGAGGTAACACACTTGCCTTCAGGCAATAAGCGCAAGCTTAGTTTCATGCTTTGCCTTTCATGCCTTCCATGCTTTCGCATTGAGCGCCGAAGAGTGAGCTCCGTTTCTATCAAAACCTGCATGACGGCGTGTGACATCTGAAATTAAGCGAGTCGGGGGGGGGGGCCTTATTTGGGTCAGTGTATGAATGCCTGTGAGTGCGCTGCAGCATGAAGCACTTGCTGCTCACCGCAGTGCCAACGTTCTGGAATAGCTGAACAAAAAAAAAAAAAAGAAATGACGGCAATAATCCTTGAATGGTACCTGCCGCATTGTGCAGGCTTCACTGACGTTTTCTGACGTTTTTTTTTTTCTGAACACGCACAGCGCCGAACATATATATGTCACTAAACGGCGCCGCTACATACTTGCGCCGTTACAATAGCAAACCGACTTTCCATTCTTTTTCATGCCATTGTGTATATAACCTAGGCCGTAACGACCAGCTGGGCACATGTTTTCACAGGAATGGTCTTATGCTCTCGAACTATTCGTAAAAAAGCTGACAGCAAATTGCGATATTGGCCATATTAGCGAGGGTGGTGGGCCGGTGGCAAAGCGCACGTGTGAACAAGAACCTCTGTGAATCAGGCCCCTGCTGGTTTCGTATAACAAAGTGGGATAACGGTATGCGTTGACTTAGCTGTTCGTCCACTGCACATGTCCGTCTTTTCTTGAACTCAGTTAGAAGTTATGTTCACAAAGAAATCCGAGAAAATCTTCGTACATTGCCAAGAAATGAATTTCGGAACTCAGTCGTCGAATATTCTCCATGGCTGCTTACACTTCCAAAAATCGAATTGTCAGTAGACGGGATATAAAAAAAAACATGTTCATTCAAGCTGCTCAAGATGTAGTATTTTATCAGATATATATGCGGTATTCAGGATACAGACACGTCCATAGAGATGGCTCAAGTACAGCAACCTCTTCAACTTAAGAAATCGTTATACCGCACCTCAATTAACAGGAATCATTTCAGCTATCTCGGGTTGCTTCGTCCACAACGGCTGAACTATTCGAAATCCTATCTGCGAGATAAAATTTCTAACTTCAGTAAGAGATGCGCAAAAATGGGATATTTTCAGTGATGCACAGGCGGCTCTAACATCACTCTGCAGCACAAAAGGAAAAATGTGCAGTGATAATATAATATACGAAACACTTAAAGACCTCACAAAGGCATGGCCAAGCGAAGCATAAAATAGCATTCCAGTGAATACCAGGGTATTGCAACATCCCTGCCAACATAGCAGCCGATAAAGCAGCGCGACAAGCACGCCTCAAAGATGATGTGGTTCCGCTCCCAATATCAAAGAATAAATTACGCTGCATTATAAAGACAACGTCTTTCAAAATGTGTAAAAATACGTGGTTTGACTAGAATTCTAACAGCTCGAATTTATATCATATTGATCCGTTTATTGAATTCAAGTTTTCATTGTCGTTAGACAGAAAAAATGGCCAGGCTTAGCTTGGTTAAGCCAAGAATGCGTTGCATATTGCGCGAGTTGGCGCCCAGCTTTTCCTCCGGCTGTCGTGACGTCACGTCACGTGGTTGCGCTAAAGGTCAATGGTGGCTGCCCGGCCGCGACCAAGGGCTGAACTGAGTGATTGCAATATGCAACGCATAAAAATAGAAGCAACTTAATAACAAAGATAGCAAACTTAAGAGAGAGTAGGAGGAGGAGGAGACAAAGGAGGGAAAAGACAGGGAGGTTAGCCAGTGTAAGTACCGGCTGGCTACCCTGTGCTGGGGATAGGGGTAAAGGGAATAAAAGGAGAAAGAATAAGAAGAGGAAAAAAAAGAAAAAAAAAAGAAAATTCACAGAGTAACGCGAAACTACGCTCTACAACGTTCAAAGGCGGTCACACAATTCGCACGTCCTTAAAAACTTCAACAAAGCCCTTCAGGCCTTCAGTGCCGAAGCCCGTCTGGACCAATGTCCTAGAGCTTTTTCCTCTGTAAAGGGGCGATCGTCCAGTTTTGCGAGAGCGGTCACAAGCACTGTTCTTCGCACTGCGTAACGGGGACAGTCACAAAGGAGGTGTTCAATCGTCTCCTCGCAGCCGCAGGTGTCACAAGTAGGGCTGTCGGCCATTCCGATACGGAATGAATATGAGTTCGTGAACGCCACGCCGAGCCACAGGCGGCACAGAAGTGTTGCTTCCGCTCGTGGCAACCCTGGTGGTAGGCGGAGTTGCAGACGTGGATCCAATTTGTGGAGACGTGCGTTCGTGAAGTCACTGGTGTTCCACAGATTTTGTGTAAGCTCGCGGGCGAGGGAGCGAAGACTTGTGGCTGCATCTGTTCTTGACAGTGGTATGGGTATAATCTGGGCGCCATCATGAGCCGACCGGGCAGCGTCGTCCGCACTGTCATTTCCTGAAATTCCACAGTGACCCGGTATCCACTGGTAGATGATGTTGTGTCCCTTGTTGATTGCGTGATGGTGGAGTAGTCGGATGTCTGCGACTAGTTGCTCATTAGGTCCATGGTTGAAAGGGGACATCAGACACTGAAGAGCTGCCTTTGAGTCACATAAGATGGACCATGAATGTGATGATTTCTGAACGATAAACTCCAGAGCAGCACGGATAGCTGCGAGTTCTGCAGCTGTCGATGATGTAATGTGAGATGTCTTGAACTTGAGGGTGACGCACTCTGTGGGAATCACCACTGCTCCAGCTGAACTATTAGAGGATACAGAACCGTCAGTGTAAACGTGGATGCGTCCTCTGTGTTGTTCATGTAGCACTGAAAGCACGGTTTGTTTGAGGGCAAAAGTTGACATCTCTGTTTTCCTTTTGATACCGGGAATAACAAGGACAGCCTGGAGTGGATGGAGGCACCACAGCGGTTGAGATGGTCGTGCTGCAGGCGTGAAGTTTGACGGTAAAGTTCCATTGTTGGCGGCAATAATCTTGCTAAACGCTGAACGAGGTCGAGCGGCAGGAAGGGAGGCGAGATGATGCGATGGAAGTCGGGCGAAGTGCCTGATATGCATCCTCAAAGTGTCGACTTGAAGATACGTGTTGATAGGGTGGTCATGCGCGATGGCTATTGTTGCTGCCGTGGACGCACATCTAGGAAGACCAAGGCAAATTCGCAGAGCTTGAGCTTGTACAGATTGGAGGGCACGGAGGTTGGTCTTGCCGGTCCCACCCAGTACAGGTAAGCTATAGCGCAGGAGACCGAGGAACAGTGCGTTATAGAGCTGGAGCATCGCACTCACAGACGCACCCCATGACTTTCCCGCAAGAAATCTGAGCACGTGGGTTATCATGACTAATTTCCTTTTTAGGTAGGAGATATGAGGACTCCAGGAAAGGTCTCGGTCTATTATCACTCCTAGAAAGCGGTGCGTCTTCTCGTAGGCAATTGGCTGTCCACTAATTCTGATAACGTATGGTTTCATTGCTTTACGCGTGAAAGCGACTATAGAGCACTTCTCGCAGGACAGCTCCAGACCTCGTGCTCGAAGATAACCTGATGTTAGTGTGGCCGCTTTTTGAAGTCTGGCGCGCACCTGAGGACGCGTCGCTCCTGATGACCAAATGCATATATCGTCTGCATAGATCGACACATGGACGGATTCCGGAAGGGTATGAACCATGTCGATGAGCACCAGGTTAAATAGAGTGGGGCTCAAGACTCCGCCTTGTGGTACGCCTCGGTAGGTTTTGCGTTGTGATGACGCACCGTCCTCTGTTTGCACAAAGAATGACCTGTCCTTCAAGAAGTTGGATATCCACCGAAAAACAAGGCCGCCTAGGCCGACATCACCCAAGGCGTCCAGGATGGCTTGATGGGTTACGTTGTCATATGCGCCTTTAACATCCAGGAACATCGCCGCTGACAGCTTCCTGAGGCTTTTTTCGTGCTGAACAGACGAGACAAGATCTATGACGTTGTCTATAGAAGAGCGTCCGCGTCGAAAGCCTGCCATAGCGTCAGGATATAACTTGTAATGTTCTAGATACCACTCTAGACGCGTCAGCACCATCCTCTCCATCACCTTTCCTAGACAACTGGCCAGAGCAATGGGACGATAAGACGCCACGTCTAGGGGTGATTTACCTGGCTTGAGCAAAGGCACAAGGCGGCTGGACTTCCATGCAGCTGGAACTTCTCCTTCACGCCATGAATTATTGTACACGTCTAGAAGTGCATGCCGGGCTGTGTGACCGAGGTTTCCAAGAGCTGCGTATGTCACCCCGTCAGGCCCAGGCGATGAGGAACGTCTGCACGCTGCCAACGCCGCCTGCAACTCCTCGATGGAAAACAGATTGTCCATACGAGAATCCCGCGAGATTGGAACATCACGGGGATCATGTGTAGCGAACGATGGCGGTAGACCAGCGACCTTGACACAGAAGTCGTCCGCTACGTCGAGCTCTCTGCGACCTTGGTAGAGAGCCAGGCATTTGAAGGAGTGGCGTTGTTGCGGTGATGTTCGAAGACCACGCACTGTTCTCCATATATGTGACAGGGGTTTATGCGGATCAAGGGTATCACAGAAGGTTTTCCATCTTAGAGACTGCAGGGCGTTGATCCGACGCTGGATCTTCTTCTGTATGCGTCTCGCCTCCCTTAGGTCGTAGATGGACTTGGTGCGCCTGTACCTTCTTTCCGCGCGACGGCGGATTGCTCGAAGCCGCTCCAATTCTGCTTCGAATTCAGAGAATTTAGGAATAGGCCTAAAAGATCTTGTGGCTTCTTGAGCAGCGGCGTTAATTAGCTTCTCGATGTTGCCAGGCAGACAGTCCCGGATCTCTTGGCAATTCTTCTCCATGAGCAACGTGTATTTAGGCCAGTCGATGTGATGAAGAACTGTAGTAGAGTGTGACTTGCGTATGCCGTCGATTTTAACATACGTTGGAACGTGGTCACTACCACGCGTTTCGTTGTCCGTGAACCATTTCACACTGGCACTGAGGCATCTTGAAACAAAAGTCAAGTCCAGGCAGCTGCTGTATGTCAATCCCCGCAGAAAGGTGGGACTGCCATCATTTAGGCAGCAGAGCTCATGGTCCGACGCGAAGGATAGTACACGTCTTCCTCGACAGTCCATCTTTAAGCTTCCCCATAGCGGATGATGCGCATTGAAGTCGCCGGTAATAACCCATGGTCCAGATGTCGCTGTTAAAATTCCACCTAGTCTTGCGCTGTCAAATCGACTCGAAGGTGAGATGTAGGCACCTATGAGCGTGAGTGCGACGTTCTTGCATTTTATAGTCAAACACACATACTGATTGTTGTCATCAGGTGCCACTGGGTGTAAAACATATGTGAAATCGCATCTGATATAAACGATGACTTTGCTGCGGTCGGTACAGGTGGCAGACATGAAAGCTTCATATCCTGATAGGCGGATGGCGCTCTCAACGTTTGGTTCACAAATGACAATTATTGGAAATTTGTTCTTAAAAACAAACGGACGAAGGTCCGAAATGCGCGATTTAATGCCTCTGACATTCCATTGGAAGATAGACGCTTCCTTGACCTCTTTAAGGAACGAATGTAGAGGAGCAGCCATGGTACTTCTCAAGACCGGAAAGTACCGGATACAGGGCATCCAGTATTTGAAGTGCGCCTCGAGCCGCCGGAGTGTGTATGGCAGTCAGTAGTGCTCGTAGCGTGTTCATAAGGGCCCTTATCATGGTGACAACTTGTTTGTCGTTGTCTTGGTTGCTGCCAGAAGGT
This sequence comes from Dermacentor albipictus, assembly GCF_038994185.2. Classification (NCBI taxonomy): domain Eukaryota; kingdom Metazoa; phylum Arthropoda; class Arachnida; order Ixodida; family Ixodidae; genus Dermacentor; species Dermacentor albipictus. The sequence goes on along the minus strand of NC_091821.1, from coordinate 351,248,713 downwards.
GAAGCATGATTCGGCGAGCGTGCTACATCTTGTCGCTCCGCTGGTGGATCTAGCCGTGGCAATGGCGGCCACTCCTCGCTTGAGGCAATGAGATTGGAGACTTTCTGCTGAGGAACGTCGTTGCTGCTATTGCTAGTTGTATGCGGAAGTGTCTGGACTGTCAGTGGACGCGGTGCATCCTTAGCAATAGCAGTGGGTTTCCTAGAACTCCGGCGACGTGAACGTCGACGTCGCACCTTAGCGGCAGCCTCCCTGTGCGAGGAACCATCCCTGACCATTTGCCTCAAGACTTTCGCCTCATTTTTCACATGTGGGCAATTCTTTGAAGTTGCATCGTGAGAGCCCTGACAATTGGCGCACTTTTGGTTTTCTGCACGACAGGCGTCGGAGCTGTGCGACCCAGAGCACCGGGAGCACACGGCAGCGTTTGTGCAAACTGCACTAACGTGCCCTATCCTTTGACATTTCCTGCACTGAAGCGGCTTTGGCACAAAAGGCCGTACAATGTGTCGGAAGTGACCGACCTTGACGTGGGACGGTAGGCTGTCTCCTTTGAAAGTTAACTTGACACACTGCGAGTTTCCCAGGCGACGGGCTTGCAATATGGCAATTCCCTCTGTCGCCGGCTTGATGAGTATATGCAGGTCAGCATCGCTTATGGAATTATCTACGTCATACACAACGCCGGCCGTAGAGTCATGATGGTCTTGTTTATAGCAGCGTACGTTGATGCTATCCAGCACCTTAACGTTGCTTAGAATGTCTAGCGCGCTGCGGTTTGTGACATCTATAGCGAGGATGTTCTTACGGGCGTTGATCCTTATATCTTTGATCTGACCCGGAACGAGTGCCTCGAGCGATACAGATGTGGCTTGGCGGTTGATCCGGTTTAGATTGTCGCTAGCAGCCACAGGCACATATAAAATGGTGAGGTCTGATGGCTTTCGCGTCGAGATCACAGTTGCCTTACTTGTGGAAGGAGACGTCCTGACGAGTCTTCTCTTTGCTTTGTGCTTCGCTACGGGCACGAAGTCGCTGTCATCCGAGGTTTCATCACTGGTCCCTGAGTAGATCACAGTGTCCTCGCTGTAGGTGTCACTCGGGCGACTAGACCGCTTTCTCGGTGCGGTCGCTGTTGACGTAGAAGGACCAGGAACCTCTCCAGGCGACTCCTCGTCCATCGCCGTAGTTAAGGGAGTGGCGTCTCCCACTAAGTAGCTTCAAATTCACAGAGACGAAAAGGCAGCGTTCCACACAGGACACTTCGTCGTCGTCTTCTCTAAGAGAGAGTAGACCCACATATGAGACGCGCAGCAATGAACAATGGCTCCTACCCTCAATGGTGGCTGCGCGGCCGCGCCCAAGGGCTGAACTGAGTGATTGCAATATGCTGCACATAATATGAAGACCGTTATTCATCGATTAAGGCTAGTCAATACCTACACAAAGCATTTCTTACATGGAATCCGCCGTGCGGAAACCACCGAATGTGCGTGTGGATTTGTAGATGAAGATATACGTCACGTCCTTCTAGACCGCCCACATCACGACACACCAAGACGCCGACTTAATCAGCCCTAATTACATTAGAGCGCCGACCTTTCAGTTTAAAGAAACTTTTGAGGGCTTGTCCAACAAAGGCCTTGCAGGAAAGTGCTTTAAAATCATTAAAAACGTTGCTCGAAGACAGCGGCACTGTTGGCCGTTATTAACGCTTTTAATGTTCCTTTCATATCAGTGTCGCTATATATATATATATATATATATATATATATTTGTGTGTGTGTGTGCGTGTGCGTGTGCGTGTGTGTGTGTGTGTGTGTGTGTGTGTGTGTGTGTGTGTGTGTGTGTGTGTGTGTGTGTGTGTGTGTGTGTGTGTGTGTGTGTGTGTGTGTGTGTGTGTGTGTGTGTGTGTGTGTGTGTGTGTGTGTGTGTGTGTGTGTGTGTGTGTGTGTGTGTGTGTGTGTGTGTGTGTGTGTGTGTGTGTGTGTGTGTGTGTGTGTGTGTGTGTGTGTGTGTGTGTGTGTGTGTGTGTGTGTGTGTGTGTGTGTGTGTGTGTGTGTGTGTGTGTGTGTGTGTGTGTGTGTGTGTGTGTGTGTGTGTGTGTGTGTGTGTGTGTGTGTGTGTGTGTGTGTGTGTGTGTGTGTGTGTGTGTGTGTGTGTGTGTGTGTGTGTGTGTGTGTGTGTGTGTGTGTGTGTGTGTGTGTGTGTGTGTGTGTGTGTGTGTGTGTGTGTGTGTGTGTGTGTGTGTGTGTGTGTGTGTGTGTGTGTGTGTGTGTGTGTGTGTGTGTGTGTGTGTGTGTGTGTGTGTGTGTGTGTGTGTGTGTGTGTGTGTGTGTGTGTGTGTGTGTGTGTGTGTGTGTGTGTGTGTGTGTGTGTGTGTGTGTGTGTGTGTGTGTGTGTGTGTGTGTGTGTGTGTGTGTGTGTGTGTGTGTGTGGATTATGTTATGTTTTCTGTTCTGTCGTGACTATATGTGATAATGCATTTGCATGCACCCCCAGCTGACTAGAGACTGTATTGTTAGGCGTCAGTATCATTCGTACTTTTGAGACTTTCTTCTACAGAGCTGTGGAATCATTTATCTTGTGTATTGTATGTACCATGTATTTCTTACGTCCTAGGGTTACTGTGAAAACGTTGCTTGACAAGTTCTGGTGCTTGTATGCAAAGGTTATTTTATATGTAAACTTGAACCCATGTAGGTTGTAGGCTAGACCCATTCAAGAGCTAAGGAGTAGCTGGCGCTTTAAATTGTGCGTCGACATCTCCTCATATCATATCAGTAATAAAAAGAGAAGCGTACGCAAGTGCAAACGGGGGACTCCCTACTGGCGCCTGCAGGCTTTATCTCAGGAACGCGCCTAACGGTCCTAAGCCAGTTAGAACGAGACGTAATTCGCGGAAAATTTCATTATATGCCTGCAGAGAAAGAAGAGAGAGGCGCGTGTTGATAATACGCTTTCCTGTACTATCTACTACTGTACTGTGCTGTACAGTACAGTATACAGTCACGAAGACGGGCTTGAACAAGCCGCTGTGACAGTGATGTCACTTACCGCGCAAGAGTGACGGACTGTAACTGACGATGTGTGTGCCGTGTTATGTGCTCTCTCTCTCTCTCTCTCTCTCCTCCCCATCTTTCATCCTCCCCATCCCGCTCCCACGTGTAGGGCAGCAAACCGGTTAAGCTAAACTGGTTAACCTCCCTGCCTTTCCTTCTCCACTTCTTCCTTCCTTCCTCGACAGTTACGTCTTTGTTTTACCACGGCATGACGAAGCTAGAATGACGACGACTGATCGACCAAGACGTCATTCCGACAACGGTATGACCACGAAGGCGTGGCGAAGACTGTATGACGACGTCGCAATGATGAAAGCGGCTCGACCACAGCGGCTCGATCACAATGGAATGACAACACGGTCATGGTGGCGTAATGAGGACTGTACGATAACGATGAAATGACGACGACAGACAGAACAGTGACGATGGCGGGACGCGTGATGGCGACGAAACCAGAACGCAGCAACGAGGACAGAATAAATACGGCGACAGAATAAATGCGGCGGAGCGGCGGCGACGACGACGACGTGATACCAAAGGAATAATCACTACAAAATGAAGGCGATCGAGCGGTGACGAGGACGTGGCGACGTCGGCGTGCTTGTGTTGGAGCTCACGTCCGCGCCTACGTGCATCGGATGTCGTCCCGACCCCCTTCGCTTCGAACGATGCACCCGGTGCCGGTTCGCACTGTGCCCGACAACGGACAGTTGTGCAAGGCAGCTTCTTCGTATGCGTACTACAATTATATTCACCGAGATACAGATCGACCTAGCCACAGAGAGCGGCCACGCCAAAGCCAGGAGGGTGGGCAAAGAACGCTTCGCTTTAGTATCCACTTGTTGTGCCGACCTAAGCGAGTCTTCGGACAGCGTTCAACCGGCTCAAGACCACTTTAAAAGGCAAATTGATTCGTACCACAGCCACAAAAACAAATCAATCGTTGCTTTAGTCGGCAGGTATCCTCGACTGTGCACACACTTGATGGGCTAATTAATTCAGCCGATATCTTCAACGTGGAGGCAGTTTCTGGAAAAGTAGAATTGGCATCCGCTTTTAAGTAACCTTCACAAAGGCCTGTGCATTCCTCATTGGGATGCGAGGTGCACTTCCGTGCGACAGTTGCAGGTGCGTAGAGTCTGGGGAACATCTCATCTGCTTTGCCCCGCTACGACGACAAGCGCCTTCATCTCCTTACCACGTTGGATCACGTAGACTCTCGGTGAGAAACGTCCTTGGATCGCGGCGTCGTATACTCAGAAAGCGACACGTGCATTCCTGCAGTTCCCGAGATCGACAGACTTCAGTTATCACTTCTGGTCTCTCTGCACAGATCCGAATGGACGTACTCTTAGTAGCCTTTGCTTTCTTTGTTTGTTTGAGTCTTTCTTTCTGTCTGTCTTTCTTTCCTTCTCTTAGCATAATGGAAGTGTGTCTGGTTACCGTTTCCACTCTTTCATTTCTTCCTTTTCAGTCTCTCTTTTCCGAACGAAGCTAGAAACACAGCCGTATGTTGTGTACGTCAGTGTCAGGGGTAGAGCATGTAAAGAAAAGGTGAGATTGCGTACTGAGTGACCTGATGACGTAAATTGGGGAAGAAAAGGGAAATGATTGGGTTTGTGGCCACAAAGTACGATGCAGAAGCGTATTATAGCAATCACATATCTTGTCACTGACCATAAATTTTGATGCTTTGATTGCTATTATGGTAATACCTGGCCAGACGGATCTCCGTCAGAAGCTTCGCTACAAGCGAAAGCGTGCGCTCCATGATTTTTAAAATTAATTTGTCCGACTAAATTGAGCAGCCTATCCATTTTTGTCGTATGTCAGCTCACAAGAGTGCCTTTGCGACATTTCAAAGCACTTATTCCACAGCATTGTTACCTTGAGCTTCGGAAGTACGCTCTCTCAAGTACACGTCTTACTTGGCGATGTTTCTTAAGTTGCTGTATAGATCTTGCTTCTGACCAAAATTCGCGTCCTATTTAAAAATGATGACTACGACGATGACTGTCGGCGTTCGTCGTCATATTCGCAGGCCTCGATAGTATATTTACTTCACGCTCTGAATTATTGTTATCAATATTTGTTTTGAAAACATATACAGCAGGCCGGTAACTGCCAACCGAAGGGGCACAACGCTTGCCTACTCTTCAGAAAGGAAGAGACAGAAACATAGAAATGGAAGATAGGAAGAACGGGCGGAAAGAAGAAACTCAGGGCGAGGTGACAAATCTCAAAGAATAAAGCAGAACACACCCTGTAGGTCACGCTAATAAAGAATGGTAAAATAGAAGAAATAGTGTCTGACGTCTTGTCATTTGAAAACAGAAATAAGCTACAAACGTGAAGCTAACTTAGTTACTTCTAGAAAAGTAAGGAAAGCGCAATGAACCTGATCGCGTCGCGACGCAGAACCACTGGGATACAAACATTCATCGAGTGTCGTACGCCGCAGACCAAAGAGATGATAGTCCCTCACTAGCGACGTGCACTGCGCAGTGAAGCCGGGACATTCCAATATCAGGTGCTGAAGTGTGTCGCAGTAACCTCAAGACGTACACGATGGACTGGCCACACATCCTTGTCGCCTTATACGTTTGCACAACGTTCGCACAACGTTCACACAGCGTACCCTTAACTGGAGTAGTTGGGCCCTAGCGCAAACACGAAGCGAGAACGTTCCATTGGCGACGCGCTGGTCTGGATGCAGCTTGAGTAGGTGGCGACGAATCAGCAGACGAGCGTCGTCAAGCTTTCACAAAATTTCAGGGCTGCCACAGTCGTTACAGCGCAAGTTGAGGCGAGCCGATCAGCCTCTTCATTTCCGGCGATCCCTGCTTGTGAAGGCATCCATTGGGCAACGAGAGATACTCCATGTGATGCAATTTTGTTGGCCGAGCCAGTAATGCGTTGCACCACTAAACAATCAATGTGACTGCGTTGCAGTCTGCTAAGAGCAGCGCGGGAGTCCATAAAGATGTCTATCTTCGATGCGGTTAACTCATCTTGCACGTATTTCAGTGCAACATCAAGGCGGGATGGGGTATATGAAATATAGGTTGTACTTGAGTCGAAAGGTACAGAAAAGCTGCTGAGGCGCTTTTACCGTCATTGTGTGCAGATGCATCTTTGAATACTTGAAGATCATTTGGAAATCTTTCGAACATGTGCGACTGAGCCAATTATAGTATGACCGAAACATGCATATTGGGCTTTTTGTGTTTCAGAGATTGTGAAATAAATGGGGAGTACGTGTTTGGTGATACCTTTCGGAAGCGGGGGCGTATCTGAAGCAGCATGTTCAGAAATGCCTGCAATGCTAATAAATAATGCCACCATTTTTCCCATGCGAGAAAACTGGTGGTGAACAGACGATCCAGGGGGAGCAATTGACCATACGATGCGCGGTGCAGACGCTCAATACGATACAAAGCTCTCTGGTCTGCTTGCAGCCTCAGGTATAACTGATGCACTTCAGTGAGTAATGCAACAGATTGCGCCTCACGAGGTAATCTAAGCATTACTCGAAGGGCAACGCGTTGATCTCGTTCTAGTTGGGCCATAGAACTAGGCGGCACGTTCATGACTGCTGACGCATACATCACGCCTGTGAGCGCAGATGACTGGTACGCCTGGATAGCCGTTGTTTGGTCGCAACCAGCACCTCTAGCACTCAAGGAAGCCACATACTTAAGGGGGGAGTGCGATTTGCGTCGTACAAATTTAGCGGCAGGATGCCAAGATAAGCGATCATCCACAATTAACCCAAATAGCCGTGTCGTCGCACCCAGATTATAGGCGTTTCGTCAAGGTACACTGAGTGCGTGTACTTTCTATTCCCCTTTCCCTCACCCCCATTGTAGGGTAGCAAACCGGGTGCTCTTCTGGTTGACCTCCCTGCCTTTCCTGTCCTTACTTTCTCTCTCTCGTCAAGGTACAGTCGGCTCATTGTTCGACGATCGCATTGTTTAGAATGACACACTATTGCAGCTGACTGAGCAGGTGACCTCTGCAGGCCAACTTCACCCAAGTACTCCGGAGTCGCGTTTAGAGCTCTTTGCAAGCTTGCACGAAGCCGCGGACCAAGGCGCGAAGGGCCGCTTATCCACAGAAAAATATCATTTGTATAGATTTAGCTATGCCCGCAGGGAAGTCACTGTCTCGAGGCAAGCGACTTGGAAGCGTGCGAGTACGGTGTTAAACAAATAATAATATTTCGGGTTTTACGTGCCAAAACCACTTTCTGATTATGAGGCACGCCGTAGTGGAGGACTCCGGAAATTTTGACCACCTGGGGTTCTTTAACGTGCACCTAAATCTAAGCACACGGGTGTTTTCGCATTTCGCCCCCATAGAAATGCGGCCGCCGTGGCCGGGATTCGATCCTGCGACCTCGTGCGCAGCAGCCCAACACCATAGCCACTGAGCAACCACGGCGGGTTTGTGTTAAACAAAAGCGGCGATGATACTATGCCCGGTGGGACACCGCACGTCACAGTGCGGGATTCACTCATTCCTCAAAAACGCACTTTCGTCCGGCGCTCTGATAGAAAATTGTGCACAAATTGCAGCAGATGTGCCGAAATTCCCGCGGTTGCAAGAGCGAAAATAATCGCCTTATGCGGAACCGAATCGAAAGCTTGCTGTGTGTCTAGTAAGAGCATGTAGGCGGAATGCTTGTTTCCTTTAGCAAATTCGCGCGCTGACACGACGTCCCAGACGCTGTCCAGAGATGAACGGTGGCGACGAAAGCCACTCATGGGATCAGGGAAAAAATTCAACTTCTCTACCCTAACATATAAGCGAAACATGACCATTAGCTCCATTAACTTGATGACATTTGAGGTTAGGTATATTGGCCGGTAGGACCTCAGGTGCCTTGCACTGCGCACGGGATTTAAAATAGGTTTAACCACGGACAAGCTACATTCAGCAAGGATTACGCAGGTTCTCCATACTTCATTATATTCGTTCACTATACGGTCATGAAAAATTATCAATGTTCCGCAATGCTTGGTCTTCACCTGGGTCAGTTTGGCCTTTGGAGAGGCTGAGCGCTTGTCGCAGCTCCTCAATAGTGAAGTCTGCCTTGTCCATTGGACAGGCTTGCCCATAGGAAGCAGTTATTGTACTCTGACTTGTCAAAGAAGTAAGGTCGCCATTCGTGGGATCACTGGACATAGGAGAGGATAACCATAATTCAGTTCGGCGGGCAAATGACAAAACTAAACAATTCGCGGCATCTGAAACTGTCCAGCAGACATTTATTGTGTTCATGGCTGCTTGAAGAAAGCACACTATCTACGCCTTTCTCGCCTACTCCAAAAAGAGACCGACATTTTGGCCATGTTCATAAACTTGGCTGTTTGTATTCTGATATAGTAACAAACGCCGTCGAATGTTTGTAATTTTACGAGTGCTGCCGATGCTATTGCCGCTTTTTCTCGAATTCTGATGGTATTTCATGTAGGTACGAATAAATGCGATGGGCTTCTGAATAGTGACTTCTGAAGCGTGAAAGCGATAGACGCTTGGTGAAGTAAAATACAGGTCTTGTCAGAAACGAGATCGAAATAAAATTCGGGGATGCCTCCACGGCGCCATTCTAGCAGCACGCCCTCCTCCCTGCCAGTGCTTCAACCGGCATCCGCTAAGCCATCAGTGCTCGCTGGTCTAACACGTGATCGAAGCGAAACATGCAAGGCTAGCACTTTAGACGAAAGCGCGCCTTCCTAAGGCGAAAGTAGGCGTTATAAGCGTGCACGGTGAATTTGCGTTTGCGGTCGCACTGTCTTCCGTAATATAAACGTATCTGGTGAGGAAGGGCCTCTGCGCGCCTCATATCTCAGCCTTGTTAGAAGACACTGTGCAGGAAGACAGCGCATAGCGTCACGCTGTGCTGTTTGGTTGCTGTCGTCGTCGCTAGGAGTGACACATTCCTGTCCAAGGGGATTGACCGAGAGTCTAAATTACGGGAAGTCCGTCTGTATGCCTTTAGAAACGAAAAAAAAAGGCACGAAAATACAAAAACACTCGAGTGCGAAGTGAACACGTCATAAGCTCTATAGGCGCCATGACTTGTTCCCCCTTTTTTGTATATGGCCCGATACCTTACGGAGTTGACAACTTTTTGTGCCAAAACGTGAAATTAAATAAATATGGCGTGTAGGGGCCAACTCGGCTCTTTCGGCAGATCTTAAACAATCGGATGGTGGCGTACGGCTTCTTTATAAGATATCCTGTAAAATAGCTGGAATAACTTCCTCTATTATGAGTATACTTTGTGCAATCTGCTATAAACGTAATAATAACAGAGTAACACATATAAAATATTTTATCAAACCACGCACCACACAGCCATCCGCCGTTTAAACGTTAAGGAAGGAGCCGAGTTGGCGCCGAAAGTGTCGGGCTTAATAAATTCGATTTCTTTTTCTTCTTCTTTTTTTTGGGGGGGGGGAGGGGGGAAGGAGAGAGAGAGAGTCTAGTAAATTGATCATTATTTAGCCCCACTACAGAGGCATGCGTCGAAATTAAAAATGCATACTCTAACGCGTAGTCGGCTCGTCAGGACGCTCACGAAAGTGCTAATGATCAACCAATCGGCAGCAGTTAATGCGGCAAAGATAAAAAAGGAAATACACGTATTTCGCAATGACTACATATACATTTCATCGTTGGTTCGTTCCCGGCCGCGGTGGCCGGATTACGATGGGGGCGGAATGCAAGAATGTTCGCGCACCGTGCATTGGGTGTCCGTTGCAGAAGCCTAGGTGGCAAAAATAATCCGAAGTCCCCCACTCCGGTGTACCTCGTGATCAGATCATGGTTTTGGCAGGCAAAACATTAGAGTTTAAACACCTTATATAAATTTCGCGTTCAAACAGCATGCTTTCTAAATTGTTCGCACAAATATGCCGGTCACATTTGTCGTTCCCCTAATGTATATGTATAAAGGAATGTCGTTGGTTTGCTGTTTCTTTTGCTTCTCTATTTTTTTTGTTAATGCATTGTATAACACCCGATTACATCATTCAAATTGGGAGTATTAGTTTGTCCTTCGTTCTATGTGTGCACTGTTGTCCAAATGCTTCGAGGTCATAGTTACCAAACGTTGTTCTTTGATTGACTATTTGATTGATTGATGGATTCATTGATTGATTGATTGATTGAGATAGATAGATAGATAGATAGATAGATAGATAGATAGATAGATAGATAGATAGATAGATAGATAGATAGATAGATAGATAGATAGATAGAGAGAGAGAGAGAGAGAGAGAGAGAGAGAGAGAGAGAGAGAGAGAGAGAGAGAGAGAGAGAGAGAGAGAGAGAGAGGTGGAAAAGGCAGGTAAGTTAACCGGAGAATATTTTGGTTTGCTACCTGCATTGCAATTTTTGAACAAACCAATGCAAAGGTGGAAAATCTGAATTCCCCATCACTTATCCATATTGGTTTTGTGAACATTTGCTCGTTCATGCGGCGCACGCTAATCAATGCAAGTTAACGGCAAACAATGACGACACTGAGCGTTATGAAGCGCCTTGGTGTACGGGCGTTCCTCCGTGGTTTTCGTACTTACGACTCACATTGCAAAACAGCGGGCAAAGATACGAAAGCAATAAGCAATTACAAGTTCAAAAGAGGAAGTGGCAACTGAATTTTCGCACTACAATAAGCTACAAATAAAACAATATTTTTCCTTCGGCTTTTGAGCATATGTGTACTGCTTTCAAAGTTATTCATAGCGTGTCCGAACTTGGTGCGCAAGTGATCACCAGAGATTGTGCTTCCAAATGTGTTTCAATCTCTCTGGACACTTTCTGTCATCTTCCAAGGATAGTATCTGTTTATGCGCGGTGTTTTTGAATTTCCAGCTGTTGTAAGTCAATTGAAGAGCACAGGTCTACTGTTGGTCGCAGCATATCTGAACGTCACACTATGACTGTTTTTCCGGCACCCTGTCCCCCACCCCCCCTCTCTCTTTTTTTTTATTTTCTGCATTATGCATTACTTGTCACGAATGTTGAAAATGACAGAAAGGCAATTGACGAGCAAAACCTCAGGTGAACCAAACAAAACGTCTGTTTGAGTGACAGCGCGCCTCATTTTTACTGTTTCGTGAAGTGTCGTTCATTCGCGACGGACTGCACAGCGACTTCGGTATACTTTCAGTGTAGCAAGTTCAACGTCTACTTGCACAAATGCATATATCTATCGCAAGCTCAGCCCAACTTTACATTGTTGGACGAAACTCACCTGGAGAGCGCATCGAAATTGCAATGGCAAAATGATGACGTACATGCAAAGACGGCGCCTGAACATGCAAAAACGGCTGTCTGAACAATCAAGATATTTTTTCACTGTTCATGACTCCCTGCTGCGTTTTCATTCCGCGCTCTGCGTACGGTTTCTGTTGCTTAATTAGCTTCGTTTTCGGCATCTGTCTCTTGCGTACGCTATGCGTCTGAGAAGATTCGGTTTCTCCTCAGTTCGTAAAAGCTTGATAATGAACCATTCCAGCTTCGTCGTGTTCTTTGTTATTATTGTTGTTGTTCCCGCCGCTGCTGCTGCTCGGTCGACGCTGTCCGTGAGAACGGCGTTCTTCATTAACCTCCAACTCAAATTACAGCATCTTCCTTGAAAAGTACTTCAGTCCCGTACCACCACGTAATTACCCGAAACCGTTATCCAACCGCGACGCTTTATGGGTGTCTGAAAGCACCGACCGCCTTCTTAGCAAACTGCGGCTGCCTTCATGCGTCACTCGAAACTTGTCTTGTCGTATCCTCGCGCTTCCACACATGAGTGGGACGACCTTCCCGGAAAAACTGTTGTCATTAGATGCAGGGTACATATTTGTGATGACGTATGTAATATTTTCTATTGACGAGCTTTGTTATTTTCCCTTTCTCGCCATAGTGGCTTTGGCGTGGCGCTACTTCGTGATTGCTGGCATGGAATCTGGACATTTAAATGCCTTGTCGGCAATACCCTTGCAGGCGCGACGGAATTTGGACGTTTGCGTTACGAATGATTGCCTCTTTCTCGCTCGGAATAGGTCGAGCGGAGCACATATGTTCGCAAGTATCCTGCCAAAACTACGTCATGCAGCGTACTTGCTTTTAGATGCGAACTGTCGGGACTAAAAGGTATGTGCAGTCTCTCCGAGTTCGCTGCCTGCGCTTCATTTGTTGACAAGAGCGGAGACCACTGGCGTCAGTCGCGACTGTGCGGCTCAAGAGGACGAACGGGAAGCCGCAGTGAATCGAATCTGAGCTGAGCCGCGGTACCAATAACTTGAATTAAATATAGCGTGTCATCTGTCTATAAGCGGTCATTGCGTGATTGCTTCGTGCATATTTGACGACAAAGCTGCTGTCTGCCTCGTGGGAAGAAGCCCGTACCACCAGCGCGAGGTCTCCTGTTCGACACCAAACCGAGGCGGCCGTATTCCTCTCAGGCGGAATCACAAATAACCCTGTGCACCTATGTTCTGGTTTTGAATCATCTTACCCACGGTGAAACATAAACTGAAATTCTCCACTACTGCACTCATCATAATTAACCAACAGCTTTGCGGCATTTCGGAGCAAGCAGTCATCAAAATAACGACGAAACCTATTCGAACTGCGAGACGCGGTCCCCTTTCGGAGGCAGGGCGAGCGACTTCGGTTTCAGCCTTTCGGCTACTGTGAACTTCCCGATAATGTGAACACTCGTGAGTTTGAGACTGGCGAATAAGAAGAGCCTGGGGTGCGTGTCCGCTCACTCACCAGTAGTAGGCCACCTTGTCCCCTCGTCCTGCCAGCACGTGACGGTCGAGCGCGTTGTAGCAGGCGTTGGTGACGCCGTCCTGCATCCACATCAGGCGCACGGGTCCAGCGCGGGGGTCGAAGTTGTACGCCAGGAAGCGGTCGGCGCTGGGCGGCACTTTCCAGTCGAGCCTCTGCGCCAGCTTGCCCCAGAAGGCCGCCGGGTCCTCGACCGACTCGCGGTACATGCGCTGGTACTGAGCCATCGAGGACACGTGGTACCGGTGGTGCTCATGGTTGTCGTGCACGGAGGGCTCGTCGCCCTCCTGTCGCTGCTGGTCTTGGGCACCGTGGATGCTCATGGCTCTTTTTTTTTTCCCCTCACGCTGCCGTTGCACGGTCGGTTCGGGGCGCCGATCGCCCCGCGGCTTGCCTTGACTGCGAGAGACCCCCGGGTCCCCCAGTGAGGGTAGGTTCTGCTGTGTACGGCTGCGCAGCACACCGAGACTGCTTCGGCGCTGGCCGGACCTGAATCAAGCCGGTGTTGGATTTCGCGCCGTGATAAAGAACGAGCACTTGTGGCGCACCGAGGGCGAGGGAGGAAGGTGTGTGCGTGCGTGCGCGTTGGCCACTGGTGGCCGCAGATAGCGCTCACTAAGCGTAGAAGGGGGAAAAAAAAAAGAGCTGTGTCTTTTTTTTTCTTTCTTCGCTGCAAGCTGTACGCGACCGCCCGCTGATGTTGCAGTCGACCAGCCCGCGAGGAGAATACACAGCAGGAGAGGAGGGTGTGAGTGACGGGCGTGCTGGGCAATGGAGAGGAGGGAGCGGGAGAAAGCAGCAGCCTCGGGGGCTCACCGGAGAGGAGTGCGAGTGTCACACACCGGGCCGCGCCACGGCATCAGCTGCGAGGATCGGGCGCGGGCGGCACGGTGCATCCGCACACGGTCCGCCTTGTTTGTCGAGGGAGGAAGCAATGAAAAAGGGGGAAATTATTAACAGGAATCCGGGCGGGTGGATGTCGTCAGCTGACGTGGGGCATCCTCGGCGCGCGGGGAGGACTGTGCGCGGCCGCTTGTGTCGTGTGCGCACGCCCTCCTCATCAAGATTGAAGACGCGCAACCGACGGGAATTAAGAAACTATGCATAAGCGGCTTATACGAGACGTCCAACCTATAGCGCGGTTCGCCGAGAAAGTGCGTCGAGAAACGTTCCGAAAGGGACGACGTGAGTCACGAGTACATATCGCTAGCAATTCGTGCATCGTGATTGACGAACTCGGGTTCCTTCATTTCCCCGTCATTTCGTCGGGCTGGGCGCGTTCGTAGCTACTACGCCGCATCGCGGGTTTGCGAGACGTTACTCGTCGCACATGACGCCGGTCCACGCGAAAGGGGCCAGGTGTTGATCCAACCAATTTGTCGGTCAGTCTAAGAACGTGTGTGTACAAGGTTCTGCGCTGTTATGTAAGGGTTTGCTGCGAGGCACTCCAGTAGAAAAATACGTCAAACACTTTCCGTCTCTGTTTTGCGTCACAAATGAGTAGCTAAACAAATCGAGTGAATAAATATTCAGAAAGTTAAAGTGATAATAAATGTAGCGACGCTGAAGTGAAGGCTACTGCGACGAAGCGTTAATTGAGTCGACATCTGATTGGAAGCCACGGCGCCGCATTAATGCGAGATGTGCACTTTGCAGTCACCTTTCGGGAAGGAGTTAGCCATTTCCTAACACGGATGTTAGGTTCAAACGACGTTGTCGGCATCTCTGCGTAGCTGAATCTCAAATCTCTAACAACTGTCGGTGCCAATGCCTGGAAAGATCTTGGTATAACAACTTAGCAGAGTAAATGCGCAATTGAATGAAGACCGCAAATGGCAACTAAGGAATGCACCTTTATCTTTTATGCCATTTGTGTATTAGTGCTCTATCTGTAGTGTCTCCGGCAGTTAACATGATTCAGTTTATAGCGTATGAGTTTCATAATGTATTTTTTTTAACCTTTGTAACATCCAATATAACGTGACGCATGTCACCCATGTCAAAAAGAGTAGCCGGTACCATATTTCATTGCCAACGACCCCATATTTATTGATATAAATATTGAAAAAAACGATCACAACCAAGAAGCACGTTTTGTCATGTTCCTTTATTCATTGATAGCGTGCTGAAGAAAAAAAACTAAGAAAAAATCTCTAAAGCTGTTGGCGTTCACAACCGCAAAATTGTATGCCTGCTGCCGAGAAATTGTCCACATGCGTTTTTAGCACGCGCTGCCTCTAGTTAAATATAACAAAACAGATCAGGTGCTGTTCCCACCACCTCCACCAGCAAACTCTATTTTACCTCCCTACAGACCTTGTTACGTTTGACGAACGCTGACATAGGCAACGACGCACTTATTTCCTCCTTTTTTTAACGAAAAGAAAATCCCCTTGTCTGCTGCTACCAGTAAAGTAGCTAACCAGACCACTATCTCATTCTCTTGCTCTACGATCTGGGTATTACGCAGACGCCTCTTATTTCGCAACCCCTAAATAATTGCGCTTGGCGAAGTTTCAAGTTCTTCTGGAACGTTAAGACACGTAAATATTCGAACGAATTAAAAAAATAATAATAAGCAAGCCATGGTATCGGCAAGGACATTATTTTCTTGCTTAGTTATACAAACTGCACGTATATGTCCTAACGTCTCAAGTTCTGTGCGTGGAAAATATATATACTATACATTCTCGGAAACTACAGACTGCGTCTCACTTAGAACAGGTGTACCTAAGTGACTTCCTTAATGTCACCGTCAGATTCATGTTGCCACCTCCGCAGTTTTCAATCTGTACTACAGTGGTTTCGGCCCACCTCTACATTATTTTTTTACTTCCAGAACTTAGAGAGAGAGAGAGAGAGAGAGAGAGAGAGAGAGAGGGAGAGGCAAAGGAAAGATAGGGAAGTTAACTGGAGTTTATCTCCGGTTGGCTACCCTGCACCGGGGAGGGGCAAAGGGATGCGATATCTGAGAGAGAGAGAAAAAGAATGAAAAGAAAAACAAAAAAAGGAGCACACGCGCACATACATACAATACAGAACTGTTTCTGTGGGCACTATTACGCACTTAAGTTGCCATTAGGGACAGTAGCTATAAATTCGTCAATTGTGCCTCTTCGAGCTTATAATAAAGAAGGTGAGCGTATTCTGTCCAAGTAGCCACAGATCGTCAGCCCACGCCACCTGCCCTCAGCTCATCACAGCAAGGCTTATATACTTGGTATTGATGAAGTATTTTTCAGTGAATAACTCCGCATTGCATTTTAGCTGCCTCATAACCTCTCCAGAACGTCCCTCTAGACATGTGCTCTTGTCCCCCCCTCCCGCACAGATGTCGGCTCCAACGACAGCACAGAAGCGATGCAGAACCCTCGCAAGGGTATGGTTTAACTTAACCGCACTAGCGAAACGGCAGTGTAATGCGCATAGTATATCACCCTATTACCTGACGGCGCGCGTAATTGCCGTATGCGCTTGCATTACTTTGGGCACCGCTTTATTGACTTGACAAACGTGGCATAGCTGTCCCTTTGTCTAGCTTACCCGTTGACGCAGATCCGAATTATTTATTTGCACGGGAAGGTTTCACAGGAAGGTACAGCGTGTGCCTCCTGTTCGGCACAAAGAAACAAAAAATAAAAGGGAAGAAACCCATACGGTTCGCAAACAGAGGAAAAAACGCATCTTTCTTACGCGGTTCTCGCGTCTGTCCTCCATTCGGGGTGTGTGTGTGTTTCTCCCGTTTTCTTCTTGGGCGGGAATTTCGATATTTGTTGTCGAGGAAACATTAGACGGTTACTAGACGTTGCTTACCTTTTCTTTCCTATGGGTGTGTCAGGTTGCGCCGTAATTACGGTGAAATTTCCGGCTCAGAGAGAGGCGGACATTTTTTTGCCTTTATGCTCTCCAAGTGACAGGACAATTGAGGAGGCAGTTTGCGGACGATCGTTTGCCAAACAGGCGGGGAGAAAGTACAAAAGAAAAAGAAAAGAAATTAGACCTTGTGGAAAGAAGAGAAAAGTTATGGTTTGATCTTTCTTTTTTTTGTTATTTTCGTCTTCATTCAGAAATGTGGTAAGGCTTGAACATGCCTAAACTAAGTTACAATGAGGAAGTCAGTAACGTCCGTGCCGCTCCATCGCTCTCGGTGTAAGCAAAATCACGAGCAGGAGGAAGTAAGCGTGATAGATATATGCTTTTGTGTCTTTACATAGTTACCGCCTTTGCGTGATGTTAGCTGTTAGAATGCTTCATTAGAAAAGCATAACAAAAACAAGTATATCTAAATTCTAGCCACGCGGCATACTTGAATTTAGGGCATATATAGATGGCCCAAGTTTAGTGCAGCTACACAAAATTTAGCTTATAGCTTAAAAGATCCCAAACCGTTAGTGCGCGCGTGTTGTGTGCTGATGTCGTGTTTTTTTTTTCTTCCTGTTTTTTTTCTTCTCCCATTCTTTATCTTTTCATTCCCATAACTTCTCCTCCCTGTGTAGGGTAGCAAATCGCAGGTGCATTTGGATCACTTTTCTGCCCTTTCCTCTCTACGCTCTCTCGCTCCAGACAGTGTGAAAAGCTTTGTTCATTTTATTTCTTTTAAATATGTGTTTTTTTGTTCATTTCTCTTATTATTTGGCTCTGATATTGCGATAGCAGCGACCCTCTTTAGTGGCCAAGCCACACCGCAGCGGCAAACGAACATTAACGATAAAAACAAGAGGTTGATGGCGGAGTGCCATTCAGACCACCGATGCCGAATGGAACAGCATCGATATTGAAGGGTACATTATGCCGGTCAGGCCTTCTGCATCTGATCCGCTTGCGACAGTGTTCTAATGCCCGTATATCGTATATATATATATATATATATATATATCTGCGTATAGGGGAGCTGTACCTTTAAAGCATTTTTTCTTTTTTTTTTCTAGCGCAGTCTGATGGCCAGCCACATTGAAGGATTTATTTCTAAGTTCGAAGAAAGCTTGTAGCTTGAAGAAAGCTGGGTAACTTAAAGTGACACCAAAAGGCCGCGGGCTGCATACAGGAAGAAAAAGAAAAAGAAAAGAAGAGGAAAAGAAAATAAGAAAAATAAAACGAGAGAAAAGCGTTGGCGCAAAGGTGGATGAAGTAGGAGAAAGCAGGCGGAAGATACTAAGACATTGTAGGGAGTGCATAGGTGGGAAACATATGCGATGAGGTACCGTAGACACCAAGTGCAGGCGTGATCTAAACAAGAGAGAGAGAGAGAGAGAGAAAAAACATTTATTCGAACCATCGAGGTGGTTGCTCTTGAGGTCAAGTGGGTGGTGTCCTCATTCCAAGAAAAAACCTATTCCCGTGCAGCAGCTAGCTAGCGTAACATGACTGGTGCGCAATATCAGCGCGGCACGTCATGCGCATTCCGCGCAATATGTTTTTGGCACCCTCCCCCCCCCCCCGACAAACACAACATAAGCACACTGCATCTGCGGATTCGACAGCCGCAGAGAGAGACGAAAGCTCTCTTTTAAAAGGTCAGCATGGATAACAGCCTTGTCCCGCTACTCCATTATACGGGATTAAAAAGAGAAACCGAGAGGAAGCCAAAGAAATACATAACTAGGAGATTCAAATACACAAGCAAACGCATAACCGCGTGAACTCGATACACAGACTCTTATCAGAGAGAGAGAGAGAGATACAAAAGAAAGGGGAAAGGCAGGGAGATTAACCAGATGGGTAGGTCCGGTTTGCTACCCTACGCTGGAGAGAGAGGGGAGGTAAAGTGATAGCCAAGTAGACATAAAGAAAGAAGGGAGCATAGACATACAATCACAGTAAAATACTGGCACCGTATACCGTCACCACACAGCACAGTAGCACTTACAGTACTATAAACATCTCTTCAGGCTACAGCCGCTTGTCCAATTCTGTTGCCCTTCAAAACTGCGACAGTGCCCTCGTCGCCATCCGCTGCGATGGTTGGTGATTTCGGCAGAGGATTCTAGGTTGTGCAACTGGTTGTTTTGAAAACTTTCTGCGTTCCACAAGGAGAACGTGATATCACGGGTGAGCATTCGAAGTTTTCTAGCGGCATCTGTCCTTGATAACGGTATCGGCTCCTCTTCGTCGCCTTGATGAGCCAACCGAGCAGCGTTATCGGCGTGTTCGTTCCCTATGACACCGCAGTGACTTGGAAGCCACTGAAATGTCACTTGGTGTCCTTTCTCAGTCAAAGTATGGATTAGTTCTCTAATTTCGAATACCAGTTGTTCGTGTGGTCTACGCCGCAGGGCTGATAGCAAAGACTGCAGTGCTGCCTTCGAGCCACTGAATATTGACTGACTTCTTGGCTGACGAGACGAAGTGCAGCGCGAAGAGCTGCAAGTTCCGCAGCCGTCGGTGTCGTTGGGTGACACGTCTTGAAACTGATGGTGGTGGCTTTCGCTTAGAAAACCACGGCTCCAGAGGACCGCTGGGGAGTTGCCGATCCATCAGTATAAGTATGCACGTGGTCGGCGTGCCTCTCGTACAAAAAGAGCAGGGTTGTTTAAGAGCAGGTGATGACAGCTCAGATTTTTTTTCCTGATTCGTGGCACGGTGAGGTGCACTGCGGGTCGAGCCAAACACCATGGAGGAATCGATGGCTTAGTTGCGGGGGTGAAGCCTGATGGAAGGTGGGTGTGATGGGGCCAGTCAAGCTGTTAAATGCAGCTTTTTTCCCATCACACCTAACCACGTTCATGTGCACTTTTATGTACCTGCCATGTGGTTGAATAAACTCAAACTCAAACTCAAAACTCAAACTCAAATCGTAGCACAAAGTTATGTCTGCGGCCTTTCTGACGGTAGTGTTGCCAGATGATGGGAACGGGCACGGGCAAAGTGCCTAATGTGCACTCTCAACACTTCCACCGCAATGTGTGTTTGTATGGGCTGGTCCCGGTGATTGCAATAGTCGCCGCTGTCGATGTGCATTTTGGCAAACCAAGACAAACACTGAGAGCCCGTGCTTGTATAGCCTGTAGAGCACGAATATTTGTCTGGCAACTGTTGGTCAGTACGGGCAAACTGTATCTCAAGAAGCCCAGAAAAAGAGCCCTGTACAATTCCAACATCGCATGCACTGACATTCCCCAAGTCTTTCCGCCCAGAAACTTGAAAAGCTGGGACAGTGGTGTCAGGCGCTCTTTCAAGTAGGTCACGTGCGGGCTCCATGAGAGATCTCTATCAATGATTATGCCAAGAAATCTGTGAGTCTTCTCATAAGAAATTATCTGACCCTTTATTGAGATGGCGTAGGGTGTCATTAGTTTGCGAGGGAATGCCATCAGTGCACATTTGTCTGACGAGATTTCAAGACCTTCGTTGCGGAGGTATACAACTGTCAGATTAGAAGCATTTTGAAGTCTTGCACGTATCTGAGGACGTGTCACACCCGAAGTCCATATACATATGTCGTCTGCGTACATTGATATCTCGATCGCTGCAGGCAGGTGTTTTACGAGACCAATGAGCGTGAGGGTGAATAGGGCGGGGCTTAGTACACGGCCTCGAGGAACACGTTGGTACGTATAGTGTGGTGCGGTTTTACCATTGCCGGTACACACAAAAAAGGACCTCATAAAAAGGTAATGAGAAATCCATTGAAAAACTCGACCACCTTGGCCAACCATCTCAAGAGCATTGAGGATAGCCTCGTGAGATACGTTATCGTATGCCTCCTTGACAACCAAGAACAAAGCTGCAGGTAATCTATTGCGTGACTTTTGATGCTGGACATACGTAGCGAGATCAACAACACGGTCTACTGATGAGCGATTTCGACGAAAACCAGCCATGCAATTTGGGTACATGTTGTAGTGTTCCAGGTACCACTCCAAGCGGGCAGGGATCATCTTTTCCATTATCTTTCCCACACAGCTGGCTAGCGCTATTGGGCAGTATGAGGTGAGTTCAAGTGGAGACTTGCCTTGTTTCAGGAGAGGGACCAAAGGGCTTGTGTTCCATTCTTCGGGAACCATGCCATCTTGCCAGGGTACGTTGTAGAGATCTAACAGTTCTCTCTGTGCGCCTTCACTCAGTTTGTCCAAGGCGCGGTAGGATATTCCATCTGGTTCCGAGGATAAAGAACGCTTCAAGTTCCTCCATCGTGAACGGAAGATCCATGCGGCAGTCACGCGAAACAGGGATGTCACTGAGGGCTGGAGAGCCTGGACTGGTTGCTTGGCCAGCGACCCTTGCACAAAAGTCTTCTGCAACATTAGCTTCCAGTCGCCTCTGGAAGAGTGCCAGCACTTTGAATGGGAAGCGTTGTTCAGGGAGGGAACGCAGACCATGTATGGCTCTCCAGATGTGAGAAAGAGGCTTTCGGAGGTCTAATGACTGGCAAAACTTTGCCCAACGTAGAGATGCCAATCTATCTATGTGACGTTGAATTTTCTTTTGTAATCGTCTGGCTGTCCTAAGGTCATCGATGGATTTTGTACGCCGATATCGTCGCTCCGCATGACGACGTAGTGCACGAAGCCGCTCCAACTCTTTATCCAGATCCGACCGTCCGCGTGGCGTCTCACATTGCAAACTTGATTGTTTCCTCTAAACCAGAGGACAAGCCCTCGCGACAAGCATCTTCCATGGCAGAAGTAAAATTAGTCCAGTCAACGAATCGAACGGTGTTCCGTGGGAAGAACCTGGACATCCCTTTGTTGATAAGGTACGTGGGAATGTGAACACTCCCGTGTGTCTCCATGTCCAAAAACCATTTAGCGCATCTTGTGAAAGAGCTGGAGACGAAAGCTAGGTCAAGACAGCTGCCATAACTTACGCCTCATATAAACGTTTGGCTGCCGTCATTCAGGAGTGAAAGGCTGTGGTTGCAGGCGAAGTTTTCCAGTCTTTGCCCTCTTGCATTTGTCCTTGTGCTCCCCCATGTCATATGGTGAGCATTAAAATAACCGGTAATGACATATGGAACAGGACACGCCGACAAGATGTTCGTTAATCTTTTGAAATGAAAAGTACTTGAAGGCGATATATAAACGCCTACAAATGTAAACATGAGTTTTCCCTTTTTAATTGTTAGGCAAACATATTGATTGTCATCGTGAGGCGGAATCGGCTGGAAAACATAGGTCAGTTCTCGACTAATAAAAAACGGTGACTTTTCTACATGCACCATTTGTTACGAACATAACAGCTTCGTATCCCGGTAATCTGACTGCTTTTGACTCGTTAGGCTCACATATGACAATGATTGAGAACAAATTAGTATATATATACTGAACAAAGTCTGAAAGGCATGACTTTAGTCCTCTTGCGTTCCACTGGATGATTGGCGCTGCCTTGACTTCTTCTCGAAAGGATGGGCGATGGTTGGCCATGTCTCTATTCGAGAGACTCAAGCACTGGCCTTAAGGCGTCCAGTACTTTCAGTGCACTTCGAGCAGACGTGGTTTCAAGGCTCGACAAAATCACTCGAATGGCATTTATGAGGGGACGCAGCATCAGAATAACTTGACGATCTGCTTTGAGCGTGTCATCAGCGGCAGGAGCAGGCACCCGACCGGGCTTGACAATTTGTGGTTCTTTGCAGAGTTGCTGGTTTGTAAGCGCAGGCCATTCTTCTTGAGAAAGATTCCTTTCAGCTGACTGTCTTGTGCTGTTCAGCCCCTTTTTGGCCTGATTGAAGAATGTGGGTGCTACATAGGAAGGGCCCCTCTGCTTTCGTGTCTCCGCCTTTTTTGAGGAGGTTCTTTGACGCCGGCGCCGACGTCAGATCGTTTCAGCTGCCTCCCTGTGTGTCGAATTGGCCCGAACCATTTGCTTGAGAATAGCGACCTCTTCCTTGGCGCGAGAGCAGTCCTTAGACGAGGCAGCATGGCAACCATTAAAGTTGCTGCACTTTAGAACTGTAGCACGGCAAGTGTCCTCCGCGGGAGGTTCAGCACACCGGGCACACAGTAACGAGTTCGCACAGTCTCCCTTGACATGTCCAAGCCTAAAGCACTGATGGCATCGGAGAGGTTTTTGTACGTATAGTCGAGCAGGGTGTCGGAAGTGAGCGACTTTGACGTGAGATGGCATGCGATCTCATTTGAAAATCAGTTTGACGAAGTGCGACGTTCCAAGGCGGCTCACATGCGTGATGATGATACCCTCACTTGCTGGTTTGACGAGGATAGGCAAGTGCGCGTTAGGAATGGCAACATCAATGTCATAACTTACACCTGCCGTGGATGCATCATCCATCGGGATATAGGAACGCACTTTGATGCGTTCTAACTCCAAGATTTGCTGCAGTTTTCCGAGCGCACTCCCGTTGGAAACATCGATTGCGAGGACGTTTTTGCGCGTATTTATCCGAATGTCCTTAATTTCATTCGGCACGACTCCGTCCAAGAAAATAAATAGTTCTTGCCTGTTCAGCAATCGGAGGCGTGAGGCCAGCGTTCAGGCCTTGACTTCAGAGTCGCCGTGCTCACTTGCACTGATGTATTCACGTTGGCAGTCCTCCTTTTGGCCCTCTTTCTGCGGACAGTGATGAAGCTATCATCCGACGAGTCTACATCCGACACGGAGTACAGCTCAGTGTCCTTGGTGTCACTGAGCACGCTTCCTCTATTTCTTGTGAAGGATGGTCGTGATGACCTCTGGCCGGGAGGGGCTCTGGAAGCCTCCACGTCTATGGCCACAAGACTGGGAGCCGAGGCACCAGGAAATACCCAAGATTTCGCCAGAAACGAGCGAACACAGATAGAAGCGTTCTACGAAGAGGACACTTCGTCCAACTCTTATCAACATTTATCTTATCTTATCTTATCAAAAAAAAAGATTCTTATCAAGATTGTTAACGAAGCCTTTAGGATTATGGAGCAACAAAAGTTGTGCACAGCCTCCCCCCCTCCCCCCCATACACGTGCACAGCACATTGCCGCATAACAGGTTCTGTCGGGCTTGGCATCGGAACTTTTGACAAAATCTATTCACGGTGTGCATAAGTACAACACCCTACTCCCTAGTTCACTGTTGTAACTAGGTTTTGTTCGCCACCTTGTTCTTGTTCTCTAGTCAAACGGTGCAACCCCCTCTGGGGGATCAGCCATGAATCGGGCGGTGAAGGAAGTGTTATCATTTTTTTTGTTAAATTAGGGCGGAATGAAATAAATATCTTGCAGATGGGATTTAAAGTGTCTGGTGTTATGGATATGACTAATCAATTATCTAAGTATTTCCATAATAAGTATTACGAATAATTCTAGCATTCATCTTTCTAACCCCTATACCCCTTCCCCAGTGTAGGGTAGCTAACCAGAGACTGGTATCTGGTTAACCTCCCTGCCTTTTCTCTTTATTCTCTCTCTCTCTGGCATGCAATTCTATTCAAGTATTTAATTAAAGTATGGGGTTTTACGTACCAAACCCACGATCTGATTATGAAGCACGCCGTAGTGGGGGACTACGGATATTTGGACCACCTGGGGTTCCTTAACGTGCACATAAATCTATGTACACGGGTGCTTTCGCATTTCGCCCCCATCTAAATGCGGCCGCCATGGCCAGGATTCGATCCCACGACCTCGTGCTTAGCAGCCAAACCAAGGTATATGTAAACTGGTAGCGAAGCTTCCATAGAAGCCCACATGTCAAGAACATGGCGGCTCGTTGCAATCGTCGCTATCTACGTATCGGGAGAATTAAAAGCCAGCAAAAAATTAAAAAAAGATAAAATAAAAAGTGACCTCACAACCGGAAACGGTAGTGACGTCGAGATCTTACGCTGCTTGGCGCGAATGTTGGAATTTCTTTAGCATCAGGCATTTCGACCGCTACGCTAGCAGTTATTATTATTACTTTTAGGCTGCGGCGAGATTGTGGCTCGCCTCAGCTGAACCCCCAACATTTCATTAAACTATATGAATGGCGAATATGTTAATGTGAACATAATTAGGCTGTTATTGACTGCAATTGCTCCAGTAGGTTCCTTAGGAAGGTCAGCGAATAGGACGGAAATAAATGATAGCGCCACAGACATTGCAAAAGCAACTTCACTTTTATTGGTCTAGAATAATCCAACCAATATAACTGACCAAATCAATCATGTTTCGATGGATGAAAAGTACTATGGTCAGCGCACAGTCGTAATGTATAGCAGTATATGCGAAACCTTTTCACATAATCATTCGCGATTCCGTGCGACAAAATCTGTTCATACCAAATAGTTATCAGATAACATTGCCCCACATTAGCATTGGAAACATTCGAAACCGTTCGACTTACTAATTTTGCTGCCCGTCGGACACTCAGAGTCTGTGTTACGGAGAGTGAACGAACATAGCACGACGTTTCTTCGCAGAGGGTTCCGCATTTATCGTCACGACGAGAGACAGCGCGTCGGATTGCGCAGCGTGAGCTTGCACGATAACGAAAAACTTGCAGCCACACATTTCGCCAATGAATGCCTTGCGCTAGGCTAGACGAAATTTGAAGTGAAGCGCACGCCACACCTTTAACAAACTTGCAAGGAAGAAAAAAAAACTCGGATGAAACCGCTGCGTTCAAGTGAGCAACGCAATTCTAGAATCACTGGTTGGCAGGTGTCACCAAGAACGAACTAATAAATATTGAAGTAGAAAAAATTAACATTTGTTGTTTCTTTTAGTGCAGCAAAATATCTGAAATGGAATATTTACTGGGATGACAGTATTCTTATTTAATTTCTTTTTCACGTAGGTATTCTAGTTTCAGTGTTTCTCCCCCCTCACCTGGCCGCGCGTCAATCATGTACCACAAATTGATATCTCTGGCGATACGTTTTGGCACGGTTGTGATCCCAAGCTTCGTGACCTATATAAATGGGCCTTGGCCGAAAACGATAGCCACTAAGCAACCACGGCGGGTCACGATTCTTTTGGCCTCACGCAGGAAGATGCAGATGGCTTGACAAACGTTCCTGTGGCTGTAACCTAGCGCAAGGAGAATAAAATTAGATCCAAGGATTTAACGCGATAGCGCTGAGACCGCATCGGCGTCCAGCGATCGTAGTCAGACATCCCATCGGCAAAAGTATTTTCAGGCCCCACATACCCAGGACGTTCATATGACGCAAGAAATAACAGAACTAATTGAATTTTTCAAGCTAAAATACGGGTAAAAATCGTAAACTATGACTTACACACAACCTGCAGATATGACAGCTCTCGGATTGTAATTCGAATATACGAGAAAACATAATTCTGTTACGCGACAACTCGAACAAACCCTTTTTCCAGCGTTTCTACAATGCACAGACCGGAGACGGCGTCCGCCATTTGCACACGCCGGGGCGTGAATATCTCAGAGTCCACGGAGGAGCGCGCCCACTTCCTTAAAAAACTTCCAGATGGCGCTCGCCTCCGCCGCACCATTGGTGGAAGAAAAGTAAGGAAACGACAAAAAACGGAGACGTACAAAAGCACAGTTCGCAATAGGGGATCAGAAAATTTGGGCGTGGTAGTTCATAGTGTTTTTTTTTGTGTCTTTTTTCATTGGTTAACCTAGGTAGAATATTAGGCAGTATAGTAGCAAGAGCTTGGTGGCGCAACCCACCGCCCCATTCCAAAGGGGACGCTCATAACATCCATCCATCCATCCATCCATCCATGGCGCCTGCAAGAAGCGGCGTTTCTATTAGGAAGCCCACCTTCGTGCGTTCGCCGCAAGCGTGTCCCGGTAAACACTGCGGTTACATACGCTGCAGTTTCCGGGAAGCGTGAGAAGCAGTCAGGGATCTTCAAATGCTATCGCGTTGCATTCTTAAAGGCGAAGCTTAAGCATCCTCCAATTTTTTTCGAAGGGTTCTTCTGGAGAGAGAGACAGATAGATGCAAATGCGAAAGGCAGGGAGGTTAACCAGAAATAAAGCCTCCGGTTTGCTACCCTGCACTATGTAGAAGGGAAAGGGGAAGTAAAGACGGAAACAAGAGGGGGACAAAAAGAAAGGCGCGAAAAAGAAAAGAAAGAAAGAAAAGGACGGGATCATTACAGTCTTTTTAGTAGGCGACTGCCACGTAAAAAGGTCAACAAAGCCTTGACGGACTTTCGTTGCGACGACAGTTCGCGTCTACATTCCAATACTGTCTGTTCTGAAAGTGGCCTGTCGTCAAGGCGTGCCAACACGGCCGCTAGCGAAAGCTGGCGCGCGCTGTATCGAGTACAGTGGAAAAGTACGTGTTCCCCGTAGCCTCCTCGCCGCCACAGTGACTGCGGCGCCAGGATGTTGTACAGTTGGGGTGGAAACGAAATTTCAATCGAACGGTCGCTATTGCACATATTTTTCTTTCTGAGGATGCCTAGGGCAATGCTTCTTTTAGACCCAACAGAAAGATTGATGACGCAGATGCTCGCGAAAAACAATCGTTTCCTCTGCCCTCAATCGCAGCTTGATTTTGTCGCGTAAAGGCAGTGACCTTTTGTTACACCTGCAGCATTATACTTCTGCAGTGTAATTAGCAGATACGCTAAATATGAGTTTAAAATCCAATGTTTATTTCTTTTTCTTTATTAATATGAAACGAAAGGAGAGGTTGGCGCCTTTAATTGGCGCTGGATACTCCTCGCAGGGCAAGCAAAAGTAAAAGCTCAAAAACCTTATATGCACTGGCGAGAGTCAAATACCACGAACATTTGCAATGTTCTATCCACAGAAAAAAAGTTGAATTCTGGGGTTGCACGTTTCAAAACCACGATTTGATTGTGAGGCACGCCGTAGTGGGGGACTCCGGATTGACCACCAGCGGATCTTTAACGCGCCCCCTATGCACGGGACATGGGTGTTCTGGCACGTCGCCCCCATCGAAACGCGGCCACCGCGGCCAGGATTCGATCCCGTCACCTCGTGCTTAGCAGCGTAACACAATAACCGCTAAGCCACCGCGGCGGGTATGAAAAAAAAAAAAAGAAATGTCAGAGTACACTAAGAGACACGCACCATTCCCTAAATGAGTGAAAGTGTACAAAAGTCTTTTTGTTTTCGGGCTGAATTTTCTTTTTTTAATGTACCAAAGTAACACAAGACTCTTATTTCAACGCGAGAACTGCTTACGGAGTATCGAGACTATCGAGTACCCTGCCTTTCCTTTTCCCTTTCTCCCTCTCTCTCCGGGTAACTCGAGTTGCAGCTTGTGCAGTGATTGAAGTTACCAGGCGGCTATGGTGGAAAGCAGTGCAATAAAAGAGGGAAGGAAGGATGCTGAATGGACAGACCGCTACCAGTTGGCCATTTCTGCTTCTGAACGACACTATTTCATTGGTCCAGGGAAAACAGGGGGAAGTCGGGAGATAGAAATTCAAGACGATGAGCAAAACGAGAACAAGGTGAAAGCAGGAGCCAACGTTTCGACAAGTGGACTTGTCTTCTTCAAGGAGACATGTGCTTTCCACATATGCTTTCCTCGGTATAATGTAATGTTACACATTTTGGTGCGACATTACATTACTATTGGATGGGAGAACCTCCCAGCATAATGTTTCCTGCGAGTGAAACGTTTCCCACGTTAGGAATGCGAGAAAACAATTGTGGATCTCTTTACCAACTTCTGTCAGCACTTTTCCACCGGATAACTATCCTATCGAATGGAGAAGGTAACGAAAAGGAAGGAAATGGGAGGGGGGGGGGGAGTTAACCCTTATAGCACCTGGTTGCTACCCCAGAGTGCGAGACGAGGAAACTACTAAATGGCGGCAGGAAAGCATAAGTCGCGAATAAGTCCAAATGGTGTGTGTGCGCACTCTTGGTACCACACAGCATACAAATTGCTCACTCTGCACAGTGTTACGTTCGACTGGCGGCGGCTGGCGATCTTCGGGGAAGGGACCGTCGGAAAGGCGCCACCGTGTCTGCTGCGACGACTCGCTTTGAAAGAACGGCAATACGTCAGTCCCCAGCCCACCGGCGCCACCATGGCTCCGGCGGCGACTCGTTTTGTAAGGAGTACAATGCGCCGCGTCCCCAACGGAATGGCGCCCAGATGTCTAGACGCAGTCGGCGGAGCAAGTATTGTTAGTGTGTACACCGACACAGCCACGGTCTGTTTGGAGCAGGGGAGCTCCTGGAAGATATTTTGCTCACGTCTCACGCAGCTTAGAAGTCGTCAGTCAATGGACCGACGCGGCGGCCACTGTCTGCGGAGTCCTCTGGGATAAAGAGGCGCCTGCTCGGGGCTGTACCATGCCTGCGAGAACCCACTCCCCTCGATGTGGTTAGTGAAACCTGTGCGGAAGTGAGTATGTAAACCCACCCCTTCAAAGGCGTGTCGGTGCCGATGGGAGCCATCGGTCGAAAGTTGAACGGCCATTTTCTCTCACCTAGGGATCTAGGGAGGATCTAGGGAGTGTTTATAAGCCGCTGTGGCGCGGCTGCTGGGTGTGCATTCTCTCTCAATCATGCTGGACTGATTAACTGTAACGTTTTCATGTAGATACTGTAAATAGATCCCATATTCCTCGTTCTCGATGAGAACAAGTCTCGCCCTTCAACAACGTCCTCATCCTGGATAAGTTGGACGACGGCATGAGCCAGCTACCATCTATTTCATGCACGACCCCAATCATTACAACTGGTGGCAGCGGTGGGATACGAACCCACGCCCCCAAAGAGACTGGTGAACTGTAACATTCTCATGTAGATTCTGTAAATAAATCCCGATTCTCGATGAGAACGCGTCTCTCCCTTCAACAAAGTCCTCAGTGTGGTTAAGTTGGACGACGGCATGGGCCAGCTACCATCTATTTCGTGCCCGACCCCAACCATTACAATAGACGCTCACTCAAGTCTGGAAGCACACTTACAGTCCTAAGGAACTAGTTAAGAAAACCACTGGAATATTTGATGCGTTAGAATACGTGATACTCATTCATACAAGGAGCCAACAAACAATGACACCATTAACAAAATAGAAGAAATTACTTGTACTTACTGATTGAATTAAAGAAATGATAAATTAAGGGAAATATGTTAGACGAAAAAACAACTTGCCGAAGGCGGGGAACGATCCCACGTATTCGCATTACGCATGCGATGCTCTACCAATTGAGCTACCGCGACGCCGTTTTCCCGTCCACTTTCTTGGTTACTTATATTTTACTACTAGAGCAAACCCTGGGAATGTTAGCCAGCGCCACCACTCCCAAACCTTGGCGGCGGGTGTGGAACATCCTTTCTACCGCAGGCCTCACCAGCACGGTATCTTCTTGGGTGAAGGCAACTGGCCAATAAACCCGCGCATGCAACCTGAAGGAATCAATGTTGTCGGATTCGAGACCCTCGTTAAGTAATAAACGACAAGAAAGGGGGTTAACCGAGGGGCCCGATTTTTATTAATCATATCATAAGAAGCCAACAAACAATGACACCAAGGACAACATAGGGGAAATTACTTGTACTAATATTTGAAAGAAAGAAATGATAAATTAATGGAAATTAAAGTGGACGAAAAAACAACTTGCCGCAGGTGGGGAACGATCCCCCGTCTTCGCATTACGCCTGCGATGTTCTACCGCGGAGCCGCGGTAGCTCAATTAGTAGAGCACCGCACGCGTAATGCGAAGACGTGGGATCGTTCCCCGCCTGCGGCAAGTTGTTTTTTCATGCACCTTCATTTCTATTAATTTATCATTTCTGTAATTCAGTTAGCCCTCTGTTGCCCTTGGTGTCATTGTTGGCTTCTTATGATATGATCAATAAAAGTCGGACCCCCTGGGTAATACCCTTTCTGGTCGTTTATTCTTACAAGGAAAAGAAACGTAATGGTGTTGTTGAAAACAGCGTTTCTTAAAACTTCAAAAGAAAACGGCCTATAACGTACGCCTCTCTCCTAGCTGTGCACGCAGGCGTCCGCACATGCGCATGAACGCACGCACGAGCGCGCGGTTGGTTCCCGTCTTTCTCTTCACATTTTACGTGCCCAAACTCGGGATCCCGATGGTTATTTTCGGGGCATTGATGTCTGTTTTTTCCTTTCTTTTTTACAATTATGCACTTTCAACTGACAGTTAGATGAACAAGCCCTTCGTTCAGGCTTGCGGATATAGTAGCGAAACAGTTCAGTACTTGCTTTTATTGAGCA
This sequence comes from Dermacentor albipictus, assembly GCF_038994185.2. Taxonomy (NCBI): domain Eukaryota; kingdom Metazoa; phylum Arthropoda; class Arachnida; order Ixodida; family Ixodidae; genus Dermacentor; species Dermacentor albipictus. The sequence continues at coordinate 351,217,768 of NC_091821.1, read as the reverse complement.
AGTTTCAACAGCTTAGGCTTTCACGAACCTTACACGCTGGCTTGGTATTTGCCCGTCACGGTGGCTAAACGACTGTGGTGTTGCGCTGCTAAGCACGAGGTCGCGCGATCGAATCCCTGCCGTGGAGGCCGCATGTCGATGGGGGCGAAATGCAAAAAACGCCCATGTCTCGTGCTTTGGAGGCACGTTAAAAATCCCCAGCTGGTCAAAAAATTAATCCGCTATGGTGCGCCTCATAATCGAATCAGGGCTTTGGTACTTAAAACCACGCAATTCATTTAATAATTGATTCCTGGCTTGGTATTTCCGAAAGGTAGAGCTTTAAGTCAATCAGAGGACCGCAGTGCAGTCATCGTCATCATAATGATCTATTTACGTCCCTTACAGGGTGAAGGCCGCTCCCAACGATCTCCAATCCCCCTTGCCTTGCGTCTGCTGAGCCTATCGTATGCCCTCAAATTTCCTAATTTCATCCTACCATTTAATTCTCTGCCGTACTCGACTGCGTTTCCTTTCTTTTGGCCCCAAATACGTGACCCTAATAGAACAGCGCTTATCCGCACGGCGCATTGCATGGCTGGCCCGGCTCCATTTTTTTCCTCGTAATATAAACTAGAACATCGCCTACTCCCGTTTGCTCCCTTATTCACACTGCGCTCTGCCCGTCTCTGAACGTTACGCCTAACACAATACAGTACTAGAACGTTTTTTTTTTCAACTCTGAGACTTGATTTTTGTGCATAATTCTTCTTCTCTTTCAGTGTGTCTTCTACCGTGCCTTCCCCTTCTGTCATGTTTTCTCCTCTTCTTCAAGCGGGTGGTCGTGGCGCACTTTCGAGGACACAATCGCTAACCTGCTGTTCTTTCTGCTTTATGTGGTATCTATACTTTTCTCACGAAAAAAAAAAGAAAACTCATTTGACACGCGTAATTATATTTTGTGTTTGTTTCTTCCAGAACTTGCGGATATTTTTTTTGGACATAATGAAAAGAAAGTATGTTTAAAATGCATGACGTTATGCTCACGTCTGTTCTCTGTACGACCGCCGCCCTGACGGGTGGTTATTGCCTGTATTGCTTGTCAGCGTCGCTGATTTAGTATACTGAGCTCCGAAAAGGTACCCGCCGTCTGGAATGAAATTGAACCGTTGGTCCGAAACGCGACACAGTTATACGGTGAGCACTCGCGCAATGGACCACGTGCGCTTCGCCACCACTGAGTCGCCTGGGCTGCGCTACGAACCCTCTCGTAGAAATTATTTAGTTTCTTTGAATCGCTGGAATTCGTGATTACCTTGCGAGAAGCGATACCATTACAGACACTCGCGCGGCATTGTTGATCGCCGAACGACCGAACAATCACGAGGCTCATGGATGACGTTGGGATACAGGCGTTCGCAGAGATAGGTCACAAGGTCGTGTGTGACTGACGTGTGATTGCAGGAGGAAGTGTCAGGACGTGCGCAAGCAGCGAGGCTTTGGTCGAGCACAGGTGAGACACTGTGCAAATTGCTCAGAGAAATTGTTGCAGCTTTGTTTGTTGCCGTTTAGGGCGAGAGAGAGCAGGCAGACAACGCTGTTGGTTCCAGTGACGTAGTATCGACGTAGCAAACGCTCCGGCCCATTCTTCTGCCCGAATGTTCGCCTCGTCTCGTCGCACTGTATGCTTATCAACGCGCAGTTTGGCAAAGATACCTAACGTGTCAGTGTGGTCGGGATATGCGAGCGCTAGTCGGCGTCCAGCCGCAGGAGGCCAGGTTTGTGACAGCATGCCAGTATTCCTAGTACTCGGTCAAGGGTGCGATCTTGTACGCGTTCCAAAATATAACGGAGGCGGTTCGTTCTTTTCGTCATGAAATAGGCGGTATGTTCCGTTCCGTTCGTCCGATAGCAGCCGACACAGAATGATCGACAGCAGATATCACGTCACAATTGGCGTCATGGCGTTCTACAAGGTTCAAACTGACGAATCGTATTTGGCTCGTTGGAACGAACCGCCTTCGTTCTATTTTGGAACGCGTACAAGATCGCACCCCAAAATTCCAGGGAACGGGGCTATACGATGATGCTGACCGGGTCGCGAGATTCGACTGACGACCATGGCGCCACATTTTGATACCTTAAAACGCCAGATCAAGCAGTACATTAAGATTGCAATACGCTGTAAAGGACACGCTATGGTAAAATATTGTGCAGAGCGCTCTACCCTCCTACTCTGACTTCCACATCTGGTCGATTAACTGCGATATTTCTCAAAGCCCGGTGTAGCTTTCGGCTGTAAACTTGCATTAATCGAGTGATACTCTCTGATATGAAAGTTTGTTGTAATAAATGCAGAAACGTGCGACGACGCTGCATCGATCTCGATATGTGCCGTCGCAGATGCACGAGATGCAGGTCGTGAAGGTGCTGACGGAATGTTTATCCTTGTTTCACGGGCGGCCAATCCCCACTGGGCACCATACATTCGCTACAAGGCTTAAAGAAGGGCCTAAAAAGTCTTAAATGTCCACTTATTCGCACGCAGCGGAGGACGCAAGCCTCCGCGTCTTATGGGCTGCTGAAGTATACATGGCTAATTTGCAAGCCTCATAAACTAATTCAATACGTACCATTCTGAAAACAAGCATCGTTTCAGTTGGTTTTCTGCACGAAGTTTGTACCTAAGCACTGCCTTCTCAGCAGCGTTCTATGGAAACGTTATTCCTTGCACTTGTAAACGGAACTCAACTCCCTAGCTAAACTAGTAAACTTAGTTGTGTAAATAGTTTCAGTGTAAAAGCGATGTTCAGTTTCTCTACATCAAAACGGAACGCTTCCCGGTACCTGTACTTCTATAGCTTATACGATTAACCGCGATGGTCGGGCGCACGTGGAGCTTTATAGAGTTCATTGACTGCAGATTTCCGGCGCATGGCGAGCTGCGGCTGACAATTGAACGGGGAGGGCATGGCATATGTTACTGTTAGCCGCCCTAAATATGTTTGAAGGTAAAACTCCTGAGCTCTGCCTGCTGTCGCTTCATTTTGTTTTGCTTATGGCCTGTAGTTTTTGAGCGCACTTTTTGCCAGTGTACGAAGCTGAAGACTATGTCAAACCTGATTGACAGCTTTTTGTCTTTACCAACACATTCTTCTTATAACAATATAAAACTGATTGATTGATTGATTGATTGATTGATTGATTGATTGATTGATTGATTGATTGATTGATTGATTGATTGATTGATTGATTGATTGATTGATTGATTGCGCTCACGGTTTAGCATTTCGTTTCTTGGGGAACAGACAAGTATACCGAGGATGCTATTTTTGACACTGTCGGATTCGGGCATGTTGTCGGCCTTGACTGGCTCGCAGGGATGATGCGGCGTCTCTGATTGGCCCAAAACGCCAACGCGGCGAAATTTGACGGTGTCGAGTACAGCGCCCCCTGTGTACATAACACAGATCGGCTTCACAAACAATTGCAGCAAACTCCACGGATAGACGTTGGAAATCTTGAACCAGCAGAACAAACAAGACACCCAAGAAAAAATTAAAGAGCACCGTAGCGTTATGTTAACTGCATTTATGCGAACAACATTTTCTTGTTTGGGCAGCATGCGAGTGCAGCGGTGTTGTATCCCCTCCTTGTAATCTCACGGCGCAGTGATGGCGATGAATCAGGAACACTACCAGAAATAATGAAGAAGCGAACTCTTTATTGGGCGTACTTGTGCTCTAGGACTGTACAGAGATTCGCAGAAAGACAGAAGAAAGCAAGCGGGTCAGCCAGACACGCGTTCGCTTTGCTAATTTGCAGTGAGGGAGAGGAGATAAAGGGACGAAAAGAGCGAGAAAGAAGGGAGAGGGAGAGAGAGCGCGCGCGCTAGTTTCACGCACACGTGATGATGCGCAGCAAGTCTATGAACTGACGCAGCGTCAACTGACGATGTGTCAAGGTGAGGTGCCACAGATGTGCTCTCACTGCTTTTGCACCAGCAACGCGCAGCACAACCACGATTTTAGAATGACACTCTGCAAATATATCTTGTGACGGGGCATTGCTCTCTCTCTCTATATATATATATAGAGAGAGAGAGAAATGCACCATATATATATATATACACACACATACAACACACACATGTATATATATATATATATATATATATATATATATATATATATATATATATATATATATATATATATATATATATATACACACACGTGTGTGTGTGTTCACTCCCTATCTGTGATCCCTCACCACCTCACCTTGAGCAACGTGCCCAGCCTGTCCCTAGGCCGAACTCTCCAGATACCAGCTATATACTCTCTCTCTCTCTCTCATGTGTCCATATTGACAATCAACGCTTAAATGACAAGGATAGCGGCGAACACGGTCATCGAATGTGAACTCGTGTCCATCCGCTATTTATGCATGCGTCATCGCACATTCTGAAACAATCACCGGTGCGCGCTTAGATTCGAGATTGTACTATAGCATTATTCACATCGCGGCGTGCGACCTCATATATACATGGGGTCCCAAGTAACTCGTGCCAAATTTAAAAATATACCAGTGCCACGTAGCTGGACAGGACCAAGTTAATGTTGTTTGCCGTCGTTTGGAGCAAGTCAGGCTATACTTTGTCATTTTCCGAACAACATAATTAGTTAACAATAAGTCATTAACTTCTCAAATATTGTCAGAGCAGAATGGTCAATCAGAAAATTGCAGGCCCGATGCATATTTCTGTTGCTCAGTAGGTGCTACATAAAGTTTTTTCGAAGCGTTAAAGAAAGCCTGCAAAACACAAGAACGTGCCGCGCGGCACTTTTCGCGTGCTTTTCCGTGCTTCTTTCAGGCTTGGAAGAAAACATTGTGTAGCATGTCGCTACATGATGTAGCTGTCGCGCCATAGAATGGGCGACACCATTCAAGAAATTTTATAATCGAGGAAACAAAGATGGCAGGCGACCCTAATGTTTGATTTAAGTGCCCCTTAGTGGCACTCGCAGCTCGGCGTTGTTGTTATTTAGGTTAATTTTAGGCGAACGCAACGCATGAACCTAACACGGAGGCAACTGTTTCCCATTAATTAGCTGGTTCTCGTGTGCTGCCTTCTTGTGTGTGACGTCATTAGTGACGTCATTACTTCCGCTTTCTACTTGCTGGTTTCCAGAAATTTCCCCAAAGTCTTGCTCACGTGGCGGGTCTCTAAGGTCTATGATTCTGTGCTTTGGTGTGCGGTAATCAGTGAATTCTTACTAATTCTAATTATTCCAAGCCCTTCATTAACTCAACATGTAATTATATACTTATTCTCTGATATCACATATATAATAAAACCCATGATTTTTGTACTGTGCTTTTTTGTTTTCTTTAAATCTGTTTCGAATTTCGTCCCCGGACGTCGTGTAAGTGATATTTAGTTAAATGTAATTATTCCAGACACTCCAGTCACTCAACTTGTAACTAAACTTATTCTCTGTTGTCATATATATAATGAAACCCATGAATTTTTTAATTTTTCTATTTTTTCTTTGATCTATTTTGAATTTCGTCCCCGATCGCCTCAGGAGGTGAACCAGAAGTGTTGCGCAAGAAACAAAAGCGTCACCCGATGATGGTGCCACTAAGACTACAGTGAAGAAAAGTCCACTTCACGAGAAGAAATGTGTATAAGCTCACAGAACAAATTAAGCTAACCAACGTCTAACTTGCAAATAAATAAATAAATAAATAAATAAATAAATAAATAAATAAATAAATAAATAAATAAATAAATAAATAAATAAATAAATAAATAAATAAATAAATAAATAAATAAATAAATAAACGGGATAGCTGGTTGATTACAGCCATTGCCATGCGACAATCCTTCGGCACGGAAACTACTACGCCAGCAGTTTTTTGTCTCTCAGCGCTATGTAGGATGGATAAGCTGCTGCTCGCTTCATACAAAAACGTGGGAGCTGCTGCTTCTAACTAAACGGTGCAATTTCGAATTGCTTACAGTACGGAACCATCGGCGCTTGTAAACAAACAGTGAAGAACCACAGCGAATCACAAAAAGAATAATAATTCGCAAGCCCCCCCAACCCCCCCCGCCTCCCAGTAAGAAAAAAAAAGAAAAAGAATGAAAAGAGAAAAAAAAACGAAAATAAAGAAAACAGCACTGATGGAAACAGCGCAAGGTCACCTGAATGACCTTAGGTATCGAGAGGAAAATTTCTATCTCTCTTTTTTTGTTGTCATACGTACGCACACGAGAACATGGCGACACACAGGCGATACCTCAGCTCAAAATATGTGGGACGAACGAAAACATTCTGAACGAAAACGGGCGCACCTGCTTTTAATGAATAGCGACGAGAGTTGCTATTCGAGAGTTGCTATCCGGATGTTGCCCGACTTTTCATGGGGATTCATGTGTAACCATCATGTAGAAATCATAGGCACAGTTTGGCTAACTAGAGCGCGTTATTTTATTTCACCTGTCGTGACTTCGCGCGATGCCGCCATCATGTTTACTCGTAGTTACAGTTATAAGACCTGGATCATCACTGACGATGGGACATTAGCGGCACGAAGGCACACTTGCGCGTAAAATAATATTTGCGCGAGGCCACCGTTAATTATTTACTCTCATTTTATCCCGCGCTGAAATGAAGGCTTTTATGGCTCACACCTGGGTTACGACTTTCATCCGTATGAAAGTCTTCACTCTTCTTATACATTAAAATGTGTGCTTTAAACGGGTAATTTGACGTGGTATACAGCGACCTTAACGTTTTCATCAGGACTTTTTTTTTTTCGTACGTGGCAGATACTGCTATTCCGCTTCATCGGGTGGGATTACTTGGATAAGCGAACAATAATTATCGAACGACAAACGGCCGTGTTATGTTAGTTAATTTACAGCGTTGGACTGATACCGTTGCTAATTGTTCTCCTGAATACACAGGTTGCGACTTCCGAGTTGAAGCTGGTCGCTACTGCCCTCGTAATTATTCAGCACGAATTTTTCAATAACTAAGACTTGACGGAAAGAAAAAATGAAGATAGGGGAATATCGTCCTTATTGCGAGGGAGTATTGCGGTGTCAACTGGCGCTATATAAAGCTAACCGAGTTGGTCAGGATTCATCACTTAAAGAGGTAGGTGGACACAAGAAAAAAAGAAAATGGAAAGGAGAATACAAACACCGGCTCGAGTCGCATCAGTGATCAGATGACTGAAGAGAAGTAGGAGGAAAGAAAGAGAGAAGGCAGGAATGATAAAAATGACGGAGCGTTTGAGAGCAACCAGTGTGTGTCACTAAGTTCCAGGTGTGCATGTGTGTGCGTCTGTATGCGTGTGTGTGCGAGTGTATGTGTGTGTATGTGTGCGTGCGCGAATCGAACAGACTTGCTCCGATTCCATGCGGCGTTACCTTGCGCCTTACTTATTACCTTACTTGTTTTCCTAAGAGATCAATAATGAATATAGTTTTACAGCGAAGCTGTTAACCTGACGGACCTACCCGCCGTGGTTGCTCAGTGGCTATGGTGTTGGGCTGCTGAGCACGAGGTCGCGGGATCGAATCCCGGCCATGGCGGCCGCATTTCGATGGGGGAGAAATGCGAAAACACCCGTGTACTTAGATTTAGGTGCACGTTAAAGAACCCCAGGGGTCGAAATTTCCGGAGTCCTACACTACGGCGTGCCTCATAATCAGAAAGTGGTTTTGGCACGTAAAACCCCATAATTTGATTTAATTTTAACCTGACGGACCTGTATGAATGAGCCAAAAGAGAGAGGGGTGGGGGGAATCTTGGCTGGCTAACGTCCGTAAAGTGAACAAAAAAGATAACGAACCATAGTATGGCGCAGAAGAAAGAAAAGGCCGCGTGATTTCACCGCGTGCCGCACCTGCGCAGTGGGGGAATGCACCCGTGCTGGCCGCCTTTGCTGCCAAATGCTGTAGTTTGCCCTCGATACAGCGGCGTGGCCGTCGTTGCAGGAAAACACGGGTGTGTGCGCCGCGGTGGCCGCTGTGGTGTTTTGGAACCGGATTGTGCATTGCAGAGGTAGACCATTACAACGGGAGTCCGCGTCCAAGCGGCAAGAGCGTAAGTTGTCACCGGGCCGAATTCCGAATTCAAGAGAACGTTTCTGGACGGCCCAGTTCGGCCACAGTTGCTTGGTCTGCGATCGACATCTTCGCTCGCTAATCCGCCACCATATGAATGGTTCGGGCCGAAAAGATTTATTTCAGCCTTTTCATTAACGTGCGAAATACACGCCATCTGCTGTCTTCTCTTGACGTAAAGGTTGGGAGCGTTCTAGAACGGTTCTAGGATGTTGTAACTTGGTTGCTACCGGGCTGATGGACCTGCCGTGGTGGCGCAGTGAGGCCGCCATGCAAGAACGCCCGTATGCCGTGCATTGGGTGCGCGTTAAAGAACCCCAGGTGGTCGAAATTAATCCAGAGTCCGCCGCAATACGACGTGCTTCATGATCATATGGTGGCTTTGGTATGTGAACTTCTGTAAACTTAATTTAAGCTGCCGGGCTGATGTTCTTACACATAATATTAGCGAATCAGCCGGAAGGTTTGAGAAGCACTTGCTTCCGGCTTCCGGATTGCACTTTCGAGTGGAAGCGGTAATCCAATGGCTAACCGTACGAAACATATGATAGTGTTTGAGAATGGGCGCATTATTAATTTGTAAGCACTGAACATGTTTTTACTTAAGAAAACAAACCAACCAGCCAAGAAAGAAAGAAAGAAAGGAGACGAGTAGACAAGAACTGCAGAAGCCGAGTCACACTGAGGAATCTCCCCGGCACCGCAAGCCTTGTTACTGAGAGCGGCCGTTCCTTCAAGCGAGCCTTCCTCTGACGTCGCTCTGTGAGATGTGTTTCGCGAGATTGAACAGATTACGCGCACCGGAAGCGTGTGCGGGTGCAGTAACCCCACCAGGCTCAGATGTGGGAAAGGGCTAAGGACGCCGGAAAAAAAAATCTTCGTATGCCCGCGCTTTTTTTTTCTATTCTGATTTCCCAGTCAACGTTCGGATTGAGGAAGTTTCGCATTTTACCGAACATTTTAGAAAGGACGTGACTTCGTTGTTGAGCAAAAAATTAAAGGCAAATGGCACCGGACGATGCCCCTTTCGATTCCCTTCGTCATTTCGGTGTCCGGATGTAAACACTTCTGTTTAGGGCCTGCTTGTTGACCGATTTGTTAGAGTAGCTGCGTGGCCTTTACCTCGCCCGGCCGTGCAGGCAGGTGGGGTAGCAAACTATGAGAGAACAAAAAAATAAAATGAGGAAAGTTGAAGTGGGCAATTCAAAAAATTGCAAAAATAAAAAGTCACGTTACCTTTATTAACTGAATTAACACGGCAAGCTGGGCGAGTTGGTGATTGAACATGTTCCTATGGGTGCATGGGCAGCGCAACCCGGACGAAAAACGAGAGGCACAATACGAGCGCAGACTAACAACGGGTTTACTTTTTCAAGCAACGGACCATAATATACAGAAAATGCAAACACGTGCAAAGTGACGTTTACACGGGTGTTAGCTTATCTTGCCATTCAAAAAATCAGTTTCCTTATCCTGCAGAGTGATAGAAGTCTGGCTGATGCATGCGCCTGAGTTCATGTGCATGAAGTAGGCCTCTACAATTTCGCGGTTGATTTGATTCAAATGTTTATTAATTATTTATTATTTAAATGTATTTATTAATAATTATTAACTATCATTTACCTATCCGAATTAAGCGAGAAGAATGGGAGATCCGAGGGGCTCTATTTTTCGGTTACTCACAACCGTAGGAATCGAAAAACAACGAGGTCAGAGAAAGTGCAGAGGAAGTTCATCGTTGCGTTTAATTGAAATGTGTAAATCATGAGGCAAAGCTAAATAAAGGTGGACAGAAATATTACTTGCCACAGGTGGAGACTGACACCGCATCTTTTGCATTATGTGTGTGCTGCTCTACCAATTAAGCTAGCTGCTGAGCTTGGAAGTCATGGGTTCGATCCCAGACGTGGCGGCGGCATCTCGAACGGGGCCGATTTGAGAAAACACTCGCGAGCTTACATATTGGAGCACGTTATAAAGGACCCCAGGTGTCCAAAATGAATCCCGAGTCCTCCACTGCGGCAGCACTTCTGCAACTCTTTTTGCAGGAACACTCGCAAAAACATCGGCTGAAAACAAAAAACGCGCTAATATTAGGCGACTTCAATATCAATTTACTTGATGAGTCGTGTTCGAGCTGTGAAGAGTTTACTAACGATTTAATGGATTTGATTTTCAGTCTCTCGGAAACACGACTCCCTGCATGTCGCGCGAAGCATATTGCCACGAGGTGGTGAAGTTTAAGAACACATTAGCAATAATGTTAAAGACAAAACTAACTTTTATTGGGCGAACCTGTGCCAACGAAAAGAGGCTACGCTTATAGCACAACGATAGCGGCGAACACGGTCGGCGATCGTCGAAAATCTGATGAGCGGGTCAAGCGCGTCGGCTTTTATACAGCAGTCGTCGAATGTTCCAGACTAATCGTTGGGACCCGCGTGCGTTCCACAAAGTTCTACACCATTCGCGTCACGCGATGAAATCAGATAACACAAGGTTCGGCGACAACAGACGACGGATAGAAGCATCGATAACTTTCCAGAAACTTCGGATACATCCAGGCGCGTCCCACGCTGTGCGATAACATTTGTTGGGCGGTGCAACGTGTCGCCCGATAAAGACAAACAAGTACTACACGTGTCACTATTCTATCTAATGTTGAGTCGTCATCAAGTGTTGGAGTTGCGGAGGTCGACACCAGTGACTACTATCCAGTGTTCTTTGACTTGTGTCGTAACGACAACAAAACGAATTATATTACGACGAAGCTTGATATGCCGGCTTACAATGATGAAACAGAAGGAGCGGATTTCTACTCTGTTCTTACTAGCGCGGAGGCTGAACTGGCGTTCGGTAAGTTCTCATACATTACAACAAATGCATTTACGTCCTGCACAAAACATATAACGATCAAGAGGTACGACGCGCCTCGCTGTCCTTGGGTTTCTCCAAGCTTAATAGCATCTCTGAGATAAAAAAAAACTTGTATTAAAAAAATGGCGACCATTTAACATGCGCCTTTTGCTCCATTACAAGCTTCTATTTGAGCATCTGAACTAGGATCTCAAGAATGTAAAAAAAGATTATTTTTGAAAGAAAACTCATTGAATGTAGTAGTGGAGTTATACCGAACCATCTGCGGCTTTGTTCCAGTCACTGCATATCCTGTCCGTTGAAAGACCACATACATGTCACATCGTGGTTTTCCTTTTTAAAGCCATTAATATATATGGATTTGTTAATTTCCTTCATGAAATTATAGTTACTAAGAATATTATGACGCGTTTTGCTTTGTCAAACAATTTCTTATTACCAAAAACACGCACTAATTATGGCAAGAAAACGACTTATTTCCTTGCCCTCTCCACTTGGAATAACCTGTGTCCTCCACTGAAGTCACCGATGTCGTTGTACAAGTTCAAAAAGAATGTTAAAACTGCCCATGTTCGAATCCTTAGATCCTTAGAGTAGCAAACCGGATGCTCTTCTAGTTGACCTCCCTGCCTTTCCTATCCTTGCTTTTTTTTTCTCTCTCTCTCTCTGTATCAGAGCCTATTGCTGTAGATTTGTTTCTCTTTTGTTGCTTGTACTTTTTTCTTTTTCTTTTTGCACCTTCGATTGTTGTGCATACCCTTGTTTAATATACTCTGTTCATGCAGTTATAGAAGGCCATATTTGCTGTTTCCGCTTGTGGGCCTCCTGCTGTTTATATCCTATGCACCATGTACTGCAAATACGCAATAAAAACTTTGAAAACTTTGGAATAAACTTAAACACCTGCAGCAACTGTTCTCTCGGGCGTGTAAGTGAAATGGGCAGCCACTCCATTTAGGCGCTAGATGTTTGCCATGATTCGTCAATGCAAATTTCCGCGTCTACGGCGACACAACAACCACAGGTGTAGCTACAGCAATTTACGATCACTTGTCGCCGTCTATCGACGCAGCAGCGCAATTCGTCAGTCCAGAGCCTAACAAGTTAAATTCAAGAGAACACATCGTCGACAGAGTGTGTTAAGCAAAAAAATGCGCCCGGACCTGCGCGATATAACCACCAACCTTATTACCTTCTTTTTCATTGGGGACTGCTTTAACTTTAGCACGACATATTATCGAATAATATTTGACTCCTGATAATAAACTGCTGTGTGTTCACGCGGATGTCGGCACGGCCACATTTGCGTGCTGATTAAGTATGTTGCGCATGATCGCACGTGCGCTGTTGAATTTATCACATTCTCTTGTGCAGAGAGAATTGCGCAGTTAATCGTTAAGTTGTTCTCGCAGGCACGAGCCTTCAGCTCGTCTGTACGCATCACGTGGCTTCGACACATTTCAAATCTGTACTTTGTTGGTCGCGAAGCTAGAGGCCAGAAACCTTGACAAACTGTGCAGGTGCGTATAACGTGTTTGTGACGCTTTATGCGACAGGGCGAACTTTCGAATAAAAACGAAACATTATCCGCAAAGAGAACCGGAAGGCCAACACATGCTGCGAGGGACGGAAATTCAGAGCGCAGTCACCATAGAAACGCCCATGCCAACAGCAAAGAAATATGAACAAATGTACAACGACCTGACGTGTGTGTACAGCGTCATGTTCATCGCCCCGGGTTTCGACTCAGGTGAGGCGAAAGGGGAATGGAAATAACTGGCACATGTATAACTCTTTCGAAGCAAAAAAAAATACATAAATAAAAACGAATGCGTGTCGCATATCCCGGGATAATGCTATTTCCAAGAAGTTCCACAGTCTTAACAAAAATGGGGGAAATAATGAAATACTGTTCTAGCGTAAGCTATAAGCTACTAGAGAACGTGTCTTCAATTTTTCATAAGCATTAAAATTTTCATTATATGTGTCTAGGCGCCTAACTTCCTCATCACCAAATCCTCTGTTAATTGTCTAACACAATTGATCTATAGACACCGGTTTCCAGTCTGACACAGGAGGTGAATCCGTAGGCTCTCCTAGTCGTCTTATAAACGCCAAATGCAGGGACTTGGACACTACTACCTTCTTCAATGTCAGCAAATACCTTCTTTTGTTGGGTGAAAGCAGCCTACAGCCACTTGTCATGTGTGACAAAGAGAAATAATTGTCGCCAGTGGTCAGATGCCGTTCAGGCGGTTGAGTTTGTTAGGCAGGTGAGTGAAAAGCCAATGACGTCCGTTGCGGAGCAGCTCCAAGTGGCAGAGTCAACCGACAGGATTTCTGTGCACGATATCATTAGGCGCCAATTCTAAGTAATTCATTTCATTAATCGCACAGGGCCTGCGCGATCCAAGAGTGGCTGGCTGTAAACTCCTGCGGCCACGTCACTCTCACTGCGGCTTCACACTTCCCAATATAAACCTGCTACGCTGCTTTGCATAGGGAGTGTCACTGAGAGGAAGACTCGAAAACAGCCACACAACTCGCTAAAGCCTACTGTGGTGGAAGCACTGCCCAGCATCAACGCGCACTATCTGATTCCGAGCTTGTAGCCGCTGAAAAAGCTGAACTCAGTCGATAATTGAGGCTGCAGCGGCGTTTATTCAACAGTTAAAAAAAAAAGACAGTGGCCAAAAAGAAAAACACTGCAAATAGTTTTAAACGAATATCTTTACTTTTGTCTTTGAAATATCGTTGCTCTTTGTGAAATCTTCATTACATCCCCAAATACGTCGCGCAGTCGGCACAATTTCCAGGCCCAAAAAACATTTCCGTCTTTTTTATGTAGCTTTATTAGTCCAAACACGCAGACACCACGACCCCTTACACTCGCTACGCTGCAGATTCTTTCGAATAAATAGCACGTAACCACAAGCAAGTTTACCCCCTCCCGCTATTTCACTGAAATGACGTGCATTAAATACAGTTATTCAGCTCTTTCTCGAAGTAAAGAAAGAAAAGAAAAGAAAAGCGAACATTGCCAGCATTTGTGAATAGGAAGAACAAACCCAAGCTTGTTAGTATAAAACCGGAGGAGAATGGTGCAGAAAAATCGCAAAGAAGATAGCCTGAAATAGGCCACTCAAGCATGCTGTACCCAGTGGCAGGAGCGATATAGTCAGGACAAATCGGGTAAAAAGTAATAGGGGGAGTTAATACAGATGGATTGACATAATACATAGAGTTACTACTACTCCTGCTACTACTACTACGACTAATAATAATAATAATAATAATAATAATAATAATAATAATAATAATAATAATAATAATAATAATAATAATAATAATAATAATAATAATAATAATAATAATAATAATAGTCAGCCTATTTTTATGTCCACTGCAGACGAAGGCCTTCCCTAGCGATCTTCAATTACACCTGTCTTGCGCTAGCTTATTCCAACTTGCGCCTGCAAATTTACCAATTTCATCTCCCCACCTAATTTTCTGCCGTCCTGAACTGCGCTTCCCTTCCCTTGGCGCCCATTTTATAACTATAATGGTCCACCGGTTATCTGCCCTACGCATTTCATGACCTGCCCAGCTTAATTTGTTTTCGCTTAATGCGAACTAGAATAACAGTTATCCCCGTTTGCTCCCTGATCCACACCGCTCTCTTCCTGTCTGTTAACGCTACGCTTAACATTCTTCGTTCCATCGCTCTTTGCGCGGTCCCTAACTTGTTCTGGTGCTAACCACATGTTGGCACCGGTAGAATGCAATGATTGTACACTTTTATTTTTGAACGATAGCGGTGAGCTCCCAGTAAAGATTTGGTAATGCCTGCCATATGCACTCTAACCAATTTTATTCTTTATTCTTTATTATTTATTGTAAATTTTCTTCTCATAATCATGGTCCCCGCTAAATAACTACCTTGACAAATTCACTTCTGCACAGACGTTAGAAGCTCACTGACGATCGTGAATTCTTGTTCTTTCGTCAGGTTATTGAACATTACATTTGTCTTCTGCATATTAGTCTTCAATCCCATTCTTACACATTCTCTGTTAAGTTCCTAAGTTATTCGTTGCAATTCATTCCATTGATCCTCACTCCTAAGCCCTCCCAGTTTAATAGATTGAATGTTTATTCTAAGCATGCAGTGAATAGCATTGGAGAGATTGCGTTTCATTGCATGACCCCCATATTTATAGTTATTTTCTACTTTTCTTGAGGAGAAGCAAGGTAGCTGTAGATTCTTTGTAGAAATTTCCAGAGAAATTCACGTATACCTCCTGTACTCATTGATTACTTGATGCCTCCTTGACTTTCTCTTCAAGATCAAATGCATTTTCATAGTCTATGAAAGCCACATAAAGAGGTTGATTGTACTCCCCAGATTTCTCAATTAAATTATTGATTACATGGACGTGATCCATTTTAGAATATCCTTTCCTGAAGCCATCCTGTTTTCTTGATTGATTGATTGCAGTCAAGTGTTGCCCTGATTGTACTGGAAGTTATCTTAGCGAATCCCATTCCCCTCCCCACGTGTAGGGTAGCAAACTGGACTCAGTCTGGTTAACCTCCCTGCCTTTCCGTCTTCCCTTCTCTCTCTCTCTTAGCGAATATATTATACAACACTGAAAGCAAGCTATTGGGCCTCTAATACTTCCATTCTTTGACGTGCCCCTCCTGCTTTCAGTACTAGCCACCGCATAGCACGCCTGAGGCTGTGTGTAATACGGGGCTGATGACAAGAGGGGGAACCGATGGGCTCAGAAATTTGCACGAATTCGGAAACCTCTGGCGTGTATATCGGAGTTTCAGGCCTACAAAGCTTGAGAAAATGTACATCTCGCTGCTAGACGCTAAGCCTGAAAGCTGTGAAGCTCAAGTGTGATCGACAGAAAGACGCGGCAAAGCGTATATATATATATATATATATATATATATATATATATATATATATATATATATATATATATATATATATATATATATATATATATATATATATATATATATATATATATATATATATATATATATATTCGCGAAATGCGACCCACAACCTTCGCGAAATGCGAAGGTTGTGGGTTCGGTTCCCGCCTGCGGCAAGTTGTTTTTTCATCCACTTTAATTTCCAATAATTTATCGTTTCTTCATTTCATTTATTAATCACAAGTAATTTCCCCTGTGTTGTCCTTGGTGTCAGTGTTTGTTGGCTTCTTATGATATGACTGATAAAAATCGGGCCCCTCGGTTAACCCCCTTTCTTCTCGTTTATTACAATACGAGGGTCTCGAATCCGGCAACATTGATGCCTTCAGGTAGCATATGTGGGTTTATTGACCAGTTGCCTTCACCCAAAAAGATCACGTTCTCGTGACGCCTGCGGCAAGAAGGACGTTCCACGTCCGCCGCGAAGGTCTGTGAGTGGCGGCGCTGGCTAACACTCCCAGGGTTCTACTAGGACACATAAATACCCAGGAAAGTGGATGGGAAAACAGCGCCGCGGTAGCTCAATTGGTAGAGCATCGCACGCGAAATGCGAAGGTTGTGGGTTCGGTTCCCGCCTGCGGCAAGTTGTTTTTTCATCCACTTTAATTTCCAATAATTTATCGTTTCTTCATTTCATTTATTAATCACAAGTAATTTCCCCTATGTTGTCCTTGGTGTCAGTGTTTGTTGGCTTCTTTATATATATATATATATATATATATATATATATATATATATATATATATATATATATATATATATATCGCTGTACCACTGCGTAGGTCCTCCTTACGAAACAGGCAGTACGTTAAAAATTTACGAACACCAGAAACGAGAAGAAGGTAGGTTTATTGTTTCCTTGTAAGCAGAAAGCGAGAAAGAAATGACGCCCTTTCGTAGCTGTTACTGGTACTTGGTTGCTATGTGTTCCCCCGTTGTAACAGCTGTAACAGTAGTGGTTTGTGAACTGAATTAAGGAACCAATATCCACAGCGTGCTGGAAGCGGTGTGGCGGCGTGATTCCGTCTACTTGTAGAGTTGAGCAAGTATGGGAATGAATTCCTGGAAAGAGAAGAGATGAGAACAATCTGTTAAATTGTGTGGAGAAACTTAACGCTTAGCAGCTTGGCATGCACAATCAGGGCGCGAGCTGCCCCCTCTGTTTGAGCCCGCTTTCTTGTGTCGTGTCTCTCAAACTTCTTGCCTTTCTCTTTTCTCTATCTGCAAGATTCCATGTGTTGATTGTTGTAATGATGATATATAAAAGGTTGCACAATGATCGCCTAATTTAGTTTTCTGAACCAAGCAAAATAGTGTATCAAGGCAGATCCTAGAGGGCCGTCTGCTATTGACAGGAACGTCTCATAGTGTTTAACCTGGTGCACCCTAAACATTTCTTTTGCTTGAGGGGAAAAAAAGATCGACACGTGGGTCTCTGTTATATCAATATTTGATCTCAGTATCTAACTATCTGTTCAATTATACACCATTATTTTGAAGTTGAGGTGTTAAGAGGGCTGGGATACTGAGAAGTTGTTTTCACTAATTGTGTACTTTCCTGTTCAGGCAGCTGCACGTGAGAGGCAATCACAGTCTCCCCAAGATAACGTGCAAACAATGGCTTAGTCTACGTGAGTGGTTCCGCCGCGCTGGCTATTGCGTGCAAGGAACCCCAAGTGGTCACAGTTATTCCAGAGTCTGGGCCCCACTATCGCGCGCCTCATAGTGATATCGTGGTTCGTGGTTTTCCATAGCTGTTTAAGGAATCCGTCGTGTAGCTGAGATTTCAGTCGGCCCGTAGATGTCGCCAGCGCGTACCTTGTGGATGACCCCTTGGCGGCAAGAGAGGCAGCGCACGTGCAGCGTGTGCGTGTTGACAACGAGAAGGTGCTGCTTCTTGACGGCGTGCTCGACCAAGGCCTCGCTTTTGGTGTCACCTTCCAGTACCTGCGACGATACGGGTACGAGTTCCAGCTCTTGATACAGTCTTCTAGCACAAATGAAACTTAGACGGGTAGCCGGAATGTCGCAAGACGTATCCGAGGACAGCAGTGCTGTTCCGGGATACGAAGGTGCCCACCTCGGTTGCAGGAGGACATTAGTTTCAAAACCAAATCGATAACGGTTACTCACAGGTTATTCTATCGGGCACGTGCGTCCCCTGACCCTACACTTGGTTTTCTTTGGGAGTGAACTGTCCTGGGGAAGGAGCCCGCGCCGTGCAAATCCCATCGAACCTTGTGGGCAGTACACAAAATTCTACAAAATTAGGGTTTCGGCAGCTCCCATGACGTTGTGTGACGTCCCAAATTTCACGTGACGTCCCAAAGCACTAATTAGAAGTATTAGGTGGGATCGCCACTTTGGTTGGGAAGAAACACCCCTTTTCAAACGTTTAGGTACTATAATGGCCGATCACCGGGTCAGGAGCGCCGCTAGCTTATTTTACCGGTAGGTAATGAGTGGCAGCTCTAATCTGCCTCCCACAGCCGCAGTGGATGCTCTATAACAAGGTCGTCTACGACTGGGCAAGGGGTGCGCAGAGAGCACGCCTAGAAGCCCTATTTCCAGATGCGAAAGAAGGCCTATTCACCAAGCTTAATCTTACATAAGCGACGCCGCAGAGATGGTCTCGCGATCTCGTGGCCATCGCCGCTGCGATCGAATGTATAGTTAAGAGGACAATCGATATCGTGTGTGGAGAGTATGCGCTCGACAGCCACTATAGGAATGCTCTTACAACAACAAAAAAAAGTTTTGTGGTTACCGACGCTGGTGTACAAGATATCAAGTAAGTTCAGCGCAGCTGACTACCATTGGTTACTGTGTAATTCGGTCACCGAAAAAACTGGTCATTGTCCGTTCGAGCGTTTGATTTCGGTGACACTGCCTGCTACGTGCTTTCCTGTAAAAAAGCTATACACAACGACACGGCGCCCTAGACGTGAAAGCACCCGCGGCACACTGTAAGAAGCAGTTCCTCACGAGAATGACAACGATTGCTATTGAAGGACACAATTATGCATCAAAGAGCTGCAGCAGATCAAAGAGCTCATTTTACGAGGCCGTATGCATCTGTAATCATTGACCAAGTGTGAAAAAAATATGTCCGCTGTTTACGATTCTCCCTATAATGGGCAATTTGAGCGCAGTTGTATGCATGTTTTCATTTCGCGATATATTGAGGCAAAGAATTTGAGACCGAAATCACCGCACCGATTGGCAGTATAGGCCAGTGCCGTCAGCGCCTTCGCAGAGAGAGGGTCAGTATGGGAACGCTGGCATGGTGAGCGGCATCGGAGCCAGCTGTGGAATAAGACGACGACGGACGCGCGAACAATACCACGAGCGATCTCGCACGGTTACGCAAAGGGTTTCTAAATGCTGCGCTCTAAAGAAAAAAAGTTAAAGAGGGAGAGACAGAGAGAGACGGCTTATGATGCAAATGTGCCTACCCGGGTGCTTAAAAATATTGTAATGGCCATGCTGCTATGGCGAGTGCTTTGACAATGGTGTGTCATATTTCATATTATGGCACGAATACTCGCTCTTTCGTTGTTAAAGCATCTTCCATGGCTTACCTGAAAGCACTTGAGGCATATCCACTTGTTTACGTCGTCCAGGCCCCTCAAGTCTGCGCTTAGACCCTGGCTTGGCAGGCTGCTGATCATGTTCCCGTGTGGGCAGCGCAGGATGGGTATCTGCCACTGAGACAAAACCCATATCATTGTGAGTAGGTGAGCAAAGGTGACCGTGTGGCTTATACAGACGTACTTTCAGCAACATGGTTGCGTAATAACAGGCATGGTTAATATCTGCGTCCCTATATATACGGCCATTCTTTACCACTGCTGTAGAAGCTGAACACGATGTCTCAATACGGATTCAGTGACGTCCCCCAAGATCACGTACATCCCGAAGAATTTCATATAATTAAAATGCGTTGCAAGATTTTTTTTAATAACCATGAGACAAAGTATCAAGCACGGAGCTGTGTTTTTACACCCTTATAACAGCAAAATGTCACCGTTGAATGGCACGAACACTGCATGGGGATGTAGTTTATGCTCAACTAAGCGACCACAATTGCTGAGCAAGATTATAGTGTCTCCTGATAATGGTGCATCATATTTTTTAAAAAAAGTTAAAATCCAGAGCAAAAGTTTCCAGAAGAAAGATTGCATAAAAGCAGGTGGTGCAGGCTGTATCTTAACACAGCTTTCGTAGTCCTTATACATTATCTTTCGTGCAATTGTTGCCATGCATAAGCGATATCGAAGGGGGTAAAACGCACCTCCGCAAGCTTAAATGTACCGAAAGTTTAGTTGTGAGGCTCGAATATGCTTTTATAACTTGCAGCACTAAATCAGTTCTACAGAGGTAAAGCTGTTCGATGGTAGAGATGTGCATACAACGCATCAAAATAATAAATAGTCCAGAAATGCTAAATATCAAGAAAGATGACGAACCTACAAAACATGTTGAATTGTCATCGTGTCCTCTAAAATGCGCACTTTGCATGCGTGGCCGACATATGCGTTAAAAGGAAGAGGACTTATCGTTTTCAAAACATACTTTATTATTATTTTACAAAAGAATATCAGATGATGCCAACTACATTGTTATATCTCACGTGTCTCATGGGAAATATTACATCTGCATCCATTATAAGTCTCTTAACATCGCCTGTCTATGCTCCCGGTAGACAAATGACGTTTCTGTTATACCTGCTTGCCTTTGAAACACTTTGTCGTTATGCGGCTCTTTGCTTAAACTTCATGCTATTTTTTTAATGAGAACCACTCACGTACTGTACGTTTGTGCAGTTGTACTTTTCGGATAATTATTTCTGCTATATATAGAGAGCATAACCACTTATGTGCTGTTATGCGAAAACGAATCGCCAGATCTACTTCAGTGTGTCACCGTCTCCTTTACGTTCATGTAATAAAAAGAGAGTTAGGTTAAACTTACAGTTTCTATATCAACTTGAGGCTCCACAACAATAGGCGTGGCTGTTGGGGGGAAAAGAAGCAAATGAATCATTAATGCATGCAAGGAAGCGAAATCGAACTTATACAAAAAGAGAACGCCACCAGTGTCGGCATGGAAAGTGGGAATATAAATGGAAAACACTTCAAATCGGTCGGCGAGGCTCAACCAATTTATTATACGGTCTCAAGTATAGCATGAAGAACGCGCACAAAAATCCGCGCAGTAGCAGACGTATTTAAGTATATAACAATGACTGCGTTCAACGAAACACTCGAGATTTTTCGCATCAATTTATTACATGACCTTTATTACATTTATTACATGAAACGCTTCATTCAATATGACGGGGAACTATAAATAACAGAAAATTGCGATGTTACAATTAGACGAATGTAATAGTGCGTTAGGACAAGCATTATTAGTACGAACTCAAGTATGCTTCTATAATTTCGCGGGCTTTTCTTTATTTTTCTAATTTCCTGGTGAGGTGGGCCCAGCTACGACGTCTGGCAACGATGAGGCTTACATAGTTTTAAACATATGTAAGATGTGTTTACTTGCATCCACGCCACCTGTGTTCTCCTCTCCTCCTTTTTCTTGTTACAGGCTGCTGTTACAGGCTGCTGTCCTCCCCTCCTCCTCCTCCATTGAAAGATATGCTCATCGAAAAAGAGAATTGCCCCATCGGAGGTTAAAAAGTTAATGAGGGAGCTTCGAATTTGTGAAAAGAACGACTAAACTAGCGGGAAGCCGCCATTTAAGCATAGATTTGGACGCGCTCAACTGCCTCACGTTTCCCTAGTTGCCGGTCAACTGTCCATACAAAATACAGAGCCGTAAATATTGATAACCGCCACCTGTACTGCATGGAAACCATGCGTATATGTGGGAAGCCAATTACCGACGTGCTTATCGTTGCAGATATGAGGTCTTTCATGTACACGGGGCCCCTCCCCCCTCCTTTTTCCCCCCTCATTATTTCCAGCGCTCGTTACAAATAAAAATTTCTAAACAAATGTGAAGAATGCAATCCGGCCTATCTAAAATGACGAGCTTTTTTTCTAGAGACAACAGCGTACAAGGGAAGACGATTGTAGCGATGACGAGTTTTTAACAGCAACTATGAGCTACTATGAGGAGAAGAAGCAGCAGCAGCAGAAACAGCAGAAACAGCAGCAAGGCCATAGTGTGCGACTCCGTTGCACACATCAGGTGCAACGCTGTGGAAGCTATGCAAAAAGCTCGGTGACCAAAATTTATCACTGCGCTCGTTCCTTCTGTGCTTCGCTGCACTCCAATGTCGTTTGCTCGCGCGAGCATGCACGCGAGGCTGCCACGATGGGCTGATCATGATGATAATAATAACGTTTACTGAAAACCAAAGAGGGCTTATGGGGTTACGGGAAGACTGGTGGTCCCATTGTCCGGGACACCGTTGGCAAAAGTCGCTGTCGGTGCTCTTAAATTTATACGAGGGATCGTCGCTCCTCGAGATCCTAGCCTGACGGGGCCGCCTCCCAGCCCTCCCGCGTTGGCTGATTTATTATTGCAATACATTTCTGTTCTGCTGACAAGCCCGTGCCATATGATCTAAGTATGCCGTCCGGCCACAAAATTTACACTGCGCCGAAAAAGAGTTTGGATCAATGGCGTGAAGTTTAGCTAGATGATTAAAGGACATGGTTTTTGTAACCGACGGAGGTGACACTCTACTTATTTATTAAGACCCTTAGTGGGCCCTCGGAATGTCTCCCTCTCAGGGCGCAAACGCTGTAATATTTCTAAGTACGCTGTTAACGGAGAGGACCCTAAGTCGGCAAGGGAGGACCTTGAAGGATCCCGGGAAAAAAGAAACTGCAAATAAGTAACACGAAAAGAAAAACAATGAAGAGTAAATTGATCTAAGATATCCTGTTAGCAGTCGATTAAGTATAAGCGGTATTGTTAGATATGGAGCTGGTTCCTGCGATTACTTCGAGTTCCCCAGACCACATCGGATTGCAGCACAGCTAATTGAGGAATGCAGAAGCAGGAAAGCGCATTCCAGAGAAGACACGTGCAAACAAGTTTGCGACCCCCAGGTCGTGTCCCGCCGGGATTAGAAGGGGCCCTGGGACAATGGAGCTCATTCGACCCCCTTCGTCTTTGAAGAAGGCTGTTGCCACCGCTGCGGAGCCGAGTCGCCGGGATTTGCAGGTGGGCGTCGGACAATGGAGCAGGTGCAGCCCCCCTCCTTCTCCGGCCTAGAAGTGATTGCCAGTCTGCGTGGCAAGACCGCAGAGAGCCCCGACAGGTGTGCCCCGCGACACGGGCGCCTACCATTGGTTGCAAGTGGCGTCATCGGAGTGGACTCTCCCATTGGTCAAACATGACGTGACTTGCAGTGCTCGAAGGGCTTATAAGAAGCCTTCCAGAGAGACCTGAGCATTCTGGGACATGCCCTGATTCCCTGATTCACCTCTCTCGAACCTCTTGCCGCGGGCCGCAGCGTCCGAGTTGCTGCCGGCCCGTAATGACTGTACGACTGGTAATTGACGCTCCCGTATCCTGTATATAATGTAGAATAAATCCCTCCCAAGTTGTGGGTTTTCATCCCGAAGTCCCGTCCTACAACCCCTACATCTGGTGGCAGCGGTGGGATCGCCTCCGAATGCATCAGCTGGTGGCAGCGCTACGAATCAACCTTCGTCGAGAGAGATCATAAGGAACCGGGAAGAACGAAGAAGAGAGAGCCTTCGTCGAAAGAGGTCCGAAGAGACTGGGAGTATCGAAGAAGGAGCGAGCCTTCGACCCAGGGAGTCCGGAAGGAACCGGGAACAGCGGACAAATGAACCGGATGGCAGGGTGCTGCAACCGTAAGTGAGCGCGTGGTTTTTTTCCTTATGATTCGCCAGACTCAAAGGTTGTGTGTTCAATTTTGATAGTTCTGGGAATCGGGAGTTTGATGCATTGTGTGTTTGCACAAATTAATTAAGGAAAACAGTTTTAACCACCTGTCGGGGCAGCTGCCATGGATCTTAGAAGGTTGACGAGGTTAGACTTGTTGTTGGTGTGCGACGATTTGGGAGTTGAGGCGGACGAACGGATGGAAACGCCAGCTATCATAAAGGCGATTAATGATAGTGGCAATGATGACAAAAGCATTGTGCTTGCTTGGGAGGTGATACAGGAGCCACGGGAGCGTGTGCGTCGTGTACGTTTGCGAGAGCGTCGTGAGCTTAGGAGTGAGCGTCAGCGTGAAGAACGCGAGAAGGAACGGAAGCAGGAGCTTCAAGAACTTACTCTCAGGTGTGAGCGTCACGGACGTGAGAATGAACGCGAACGTGAGCGAGAGCAAAAGTATGCGAGGGAGAAGGCAGCACTGATCAAAGAGATTCAGCATTGTGATCAGTTATTGGCACAGAGACAACGGCTGTCTGTGAATTCTGTAGATAGTACAGAGCGAAAGAATGAGCAAGTGTCTCGCAGATTTTCGCCAGAAGCCGACGAAAAGAGTAGTGCCTGTGAGATTGGCTGCCGATTGATAAGTGAAGGGAGAAAGCTAGCTGCTAACGATGCCTTAGTGGCAACAGAGGCCGTTAAAGGCCGTAGTGAGAGCGACGAGGTGCTGTGCCAACAGATGACTGTGGAGACAGCTAGGCCAGCTGCGAACAAATTGGCACAGTTACCGCGTGTGTGCGTCGCTGGTAAGGTTAGCGAGGTTGCTAGCGAGGAAAAGGGTACTGTTGACGCGACAGACGCGAGCACCCATGTAGAGCCAGATGTGCGTGCAGAAGTGAAGTGCGAGCTGGACGATGCGGTTGAGAATAGTTCTCGGGGTGGCGAGCTCCGTAGCTCACGAGAAAACAACTGCATTGTTCAGGGATCGGTGCGGCTCTCCGCCAGTCTAGATAGCCTAGAGAGGGATGGTTCAGTTATTAATCATTCGGACTGTGCGCGTGAGACAGCGATCGATACCGACGGGCTGTGTGCCGATTCACAGCGTGAGCTGGGCAATGTAGCAGAGGGCAGTTCGCAAGAGTGCGAGTTGTCTTACTCGAGTAAAGCCTGCTGCATTGTGCCAGAGTCGGTTGGGCTGTCCGCCAGTCGAGGCAGAGAGAGTGTTTATTTAAGTGAGAATCACTCAGACTGTGCGGGTAAGAGACCGATCCGGGCCGACGAAATGTGTACCGGCCAGCACGAGGCACGAGGCGACATGAAGGCGAGTGCAACGAGAAAGCGCCGTAAAAAGAAGCGCAGTAAAAACCGAAAGTCGGTAACTAATGAGGCGCCGCCAAAGATGGCGAGAAACCCAAATGGGCAGGGCGCGAGGAAGAAGGTGCGGTCGTCACGGACGATGTTGACGCATCCTGAACGTTCGAGCCACAGGTCAAAGGGGGACCGCGAAGAATGTTCTGTACGGACGCGGACAAAGGGCACGAGGCTGTTAATCTCTTCGTCGTTCCGTAGTTCTTTTCACAGCTCAGCGTGCAGTTCGAAGAAACGCAAGGTGGCAGGACGAGACCAGGTGGGGAGAAGCGACGCGGTCAATCGGGTTTGTGTTGAAAGCGGGGCGCGAGGACGCAAATTGGCAGGAGACCGTAACGTCTTAGGGGAGCTGATAGTGAATCAGCCCTTTTGTTGTCTCTCGGCAGCCAGAGTAGCTTTCAGACCACGTCCACCCCGGGTTAGACTCAAAGTATGAGTCAGACGTAAGCGTTTGCAAAGGGAGGCCAAGAGCCCTTCCGTAGAAGTAAAACGTGTTAGTTTGTTTTATTTTTGGGCATCGGAAAGTTTTCGCGATTTGAGAGTAGGATTTCTTTCAATATGTAAGGTTTGAGCTTTGTTTGTGTTTTCGTTTGAGAAGCTCCGTGATTTGAAAGATGAGGTTTATGTAAACATGTAGTCTCGCGAGATGCTCATTAATAAGTAGATAGGCTTTTTTTTTTGTGTGTGCGAGTAACCTGAAGGTCAAGGTTATTGTTAAGAGGCCTATCGTAACGCGCCTGTGTGTTATTTAACCTTCTTTCTTTTTAAGTGTTCAATTTTCTAAGGTTAAGCGCGTAGATTTGAGTGAGTGCATGATTTGCACGGAGAAGCGTTCTTAGTTCCATTAGCGCGTGTCCTGTGTGGACGGAAGGAAGCAGACTTTATGACTGGGTTGCTAGTGTGTGTGGAGGGCAGCCGTATTCTGACTTCTTTAGTGAGCGTGCGTGGAAAGAGTTAGTAGAAGACGCATTATTTTAAGGGTTCTGCGGAGTGTGTAAGTCCCGCAAGTTTAATTGTTCGTTTACGTCACGTGTCCTGTAGGACCTTCAGAGAAATAACGTGAGTAAGCGTAAGTGAAAAGTTTGCCTACAATGCAAGTACGCGTTCTGTTTAGTGACCACAAGGCTGGTGCACTTGTGATTACGTACTTGTGAGGTTGACCAGATTGTTCAGTGGCACCATTACGTGCGATAAGTACGCCACTGCGATAGATTGGAAACATGCTGTTCGTGTAGTTAGGCCACTTAAGTTATGTTCGGCTGTTTTCATTTGTTGTTTGCATCGTCAACGACCCTTTTGTTTTGCAACAACAATAGTATTCTGGTCTTGTCGGCAATCGAGGAGAAATGCATGGCTGTTTGGAAAGGTGGTTACAACTGTTTTGTCAAAATTGGGGAACTAAATGATCAGGGTTGATTTTGACTCAGTAATAGCCTGGCGAGTCAGGGGTGAAGAGCCTGCGCTTACACGTGGGGCAGCGCTGTGTTGTTTGGTTTGTTTGACGTATGTTTTCCAGGGTCCAGGATCCCGAGGGTTGTCAAACGAGGCTCGACCCCAGTACCCTGCAGCTTCTTTCAGCGTTCCTCATGGCCAGCGAATTGAGTTCACCGGCCATTCAGAACTACCGGGGCGAGGACGAGCTGTTAGATATGGAGCTGGTTCCTGCGATTACTTCGAGTTCCCCAGACCACATCGGATTGCAGCACAGCTAATTGAGGAATGCAGAAGCAGGAAAGCGCATTCCAGAGAAGACACGTGCAAACAAGTTTGCGACCCCCAGGTCGTGTCCCGCCGGGATTAGAAGGGGCCCTGGGACAATGGAGCTCATTCGACCCCCTTCGTCTTTGAAGAAGGCTGTTGCCACCGCTGCGGAGCCGAGTCGCCGGGATTTGCAGGTGGGCGTCGGACAATGGAGCAGGTGCAGCCCCCCTCCTTCTCCGGCCTAGAAGTGATTGCCAGTCTGCGTGGCAAGACCGCAGAGAGCCCCGACAGGTGTGCCCCGCGACACGGGCGCCTACCATTGGTTGCAAGTGGCGTCATCGGAGTGGACTCTCCCATTGGTCAAACATGACGTGACTTGCAGTGCTCGAAGGGCTTATAAGAAGCCTTCCAGAGAGACCTGAGCATTCTGGGACATGCCCTGATTCCCTGATTCACCTCTCTCGAACCTCTTGCCGCGGGCCGCAGCGTCCGAGTTGCTGCCGGCCCGTAATGACTGTACGACTGGTAATTGACGCTCCCGTATCCTGTATATAATGTAGAATAAATCCCTCCCAAGTTGTGGGTTTTCATCCCGAAGTCCCGTCCTACAACCCCTACAGTATGTTTGTTTCTCAGGATTATAATTTTTTTTTTTTGCTCGGACCTTAGCTCACATAGGTATCATTTTCAGAAAAATTGGTCCCGAAATACCGAACTATTTCTAAGCGTGAACTCAGCCACAACAAAAAAAAAAGTATCTCTAGCCTGCACGGTTCTCGCACGGTTCTCGCAGCACGCATGCACGCATACACGGTTCTCGCAGCACGCATGCTGGGAAGATCGTCAACAGCACTCATCTACTTCGACGGACCGCACGTCCCATACAACATCATATATAAATGCTGTGACTACCGCTGCAAACCATACAGGAAATCTGTGCAGTACTGCAGAACCACGGTTCTCGCAGCACGCATGCTGGGAAGATCGTCAACAGCACTCATCTACTTCGACGGACCGCACGTCCCATACAACATCATATATAAATGCTGTGACTACCGCTGCAAACCATACAGGAAATCTGTGCAGTACTGCAGAACCTGCGGAGAACTAGGGCACCGGCAAGATATCTGCCTGAAACCACTTATCAACTTCTGCTACATGTGCGGGATAGAAAATCAACCGGAAGAATATGACTCCTAACCCAACTGTAAAATCTGTCAACAACCCCATGAGACAGCAGGGAAGGGGTGCCGACATAAACTGAAGCCAAATCCACCACCGTACAAGATCAGACTGCAATGGGAAAACAAGATCCAAGAGCAGCAACGCAGATGGAACTCAAATTCAGACTCAGACTTTCCGGCACTATCCGAATCGAGCAGTACCTCACTACGGAGTCCACGCAGATCCAGAAGTGACTCCAAATCAACAAGTGGTCAAGCAAGCGATGGACCCCGGTCAAGATCACGATCTGGATC
Source organism: Dermacentor albipictus (assembly GCF_038994185.2). Lineage (NCBI taxonomy): Eukaryota > Metazoa > Arthropoda > Arachnida > Ixodida > Ixodidae > Dermacentor > Dermacentor albipictus. The sequence continues at coordinate 351,189,337 of NC_091821.1, read as the reverse complement.
CCGTACACGCAACCCACAAAAGCGCGTCACGTATGCAGACGCTGCAGGAGGAAACACACGAGCACAAGAACCCACGGAAACCAAACGAGACCTGCGAGCACAACTCCAAAATCAGCAAGCCCTCATTGACAAGCTCATACAAAGGTGCAAAGAACAAAACACCGCCAATCAAGCCTCGAAACCTCAAGGAATGCCAAACATCCCACCGCCCCTTACGGAAGAAAGAATCAAGGAAATCGTAACAATGGAGGTAAGGAAGCAGATACAGGAGGCCATGGCCACTTTTGCCAAGGAGATAACACAACAGCTCCTGGAACACATCACCGCTCAGCTGGCCCCTATCCATGCTACCCTCCAAGACCTCAGCAACTTCATGTCCTATGCCAAGCAGAACCACGTAACGAAAGCCACAGTAGAAAAGCTACTCAACAACACCAACACGGCTCGCAAGAAAGCACGTAAAGACCTCCACAATGCAGCCAGACCGGAATCCATGGCCCGGGGCGAAGAGAACAATATCGAACAAGATGGCGAGTAATACTAAGAAGAGATTACCACAACTCCCTATGAAGCTGTGGCAGTGGAACTGTCGCTCTATTCGAACCAAAAGAACAAACCTCCAAGAACTGACCAAACTGGAACAACCAGATATCATCGCTATCCAAGAAACTTATTACACCAATCTGCGCATACAGGGATATGATACACACACCGGATCTCAGAGAACAGCCATCCTGACGAAGAAAAATCTCACCACGCCGGATCACACAATTCAGGGAACAAGCATAGAACACACCCTAGTGGAAGTGCTACCTGAGAAGAAGACACACCAAAGACTATTCGTACTATGCTTATATAGTCCACTCAGGGATCCGTTATCCGACTTTGTAAACTTCATCACGCAAGCCAGAAAACTATCTAAAGGACATAAACTCGTAATAATGGGGGATTTTAATGCCCCCCACACAGCATGGGGTTACCAGCGCACGACTAAGAAAGGAGCGCGAGTGCACGATTCTGCGCAACAAAATCACCTCACCCTCTGGAATGATCCTAAACTACCCACTCGAATAGGCAACAGCGTGTCCAGGGATACAAATCCCGACCTCACCTTTACAGTAGGAATATCCAAGGCGGAATGGACCCGACTGGAAGAAAATCTCGGCAGCGACCACCACATCCTTCAGCTTGAAATCCTGCACCATAAGAAGCCGAGTAGAACAGGAACGGCAAAGCTGACGGATTGGAAGGCCTTCCGAGAACATGACATAGAAGAAAACATCGAAAACTTTGAAGAGTGGCTCACCGAAGTGGTCAAGACAGCGGAGAAGCGCACTAAAGTCATCCAACTCACGATGGACACGCCGGCTGTAGACTCTCACCTCCTACATCTTTGGAATGCCAGAAGAGGACTACTGAGGCGGTGGAAAAAGATGAAACTTAACCGCAAACTGCAGAGACGGATCGCTCACATAACAAAGCAAGCGGAAGAATACGGAGATCAACTCAACAGGCAGAATTGGCATAAACTGTGCGACCAACTTCAAAGCACACTAAGCACGAAGAAGACCTGGAATATACTGCGAGCCCTTCTAGCTACCACCAGAACCAAGACCCAGCAAAGACATGACCTCAAGAAAATCATTAACTCCCATCCAGGAACAGACAAACAAATCCTGGAAGAAATCAAGCGTAAACTTGTCGGAGACAATTCCCCCAAGGTTACCGATCCCCGACCGTACAAAGGCGAACCAAATCTCACCCTCGACAGCCCTTTCACGCTTCCTTAACTCCATGCCGCCCTTGCCAAATTGACCCGTAACACATCGCAAGGAAATGACAAGGTGACCAACAAGATCCTACGAAACCTCCCAGACAAGGCCCTAAACGGACTCCTCGACTACATGAATAACTGCTGGGAAAAAGGTGTGCTCCCAGCAGAATGGAAGCACGCAAAAGTAATTATGATCCCAAAACACAACAAGCCACTACAAATCAGCAACCTAAGGCCCATCTCCCTTACTTCCTGCGCTGGAAAGCTGCTCGAACACATGGTTCACGATCGCCTCACCACATACCTCGAAGACTCAGGACTCATGCCCGACACAATGTTTGGCTTCCGACAGCTCCTCTCAGCACAAGATATACTACTACAGCTCAAGGAAGACCTCTTGGACCACCTAGAACGCCACAAAAAGTTCTCTATTTTGACAATAGACGTAAAAGGAGCCTTCGATAATGTGAAGCATGAAGCAATCCTCCAAAATCTCCAAGATACAAACTGCGGAATCCGGACCTACCAATACGTACACGACTTTCTGAAAGATCGCACGGCTACGGTGGGTATAGGCAACATCCGAAGCGACAAGTTCGAAATGCCCAGCAAGGGAACTCCATAAGGGTCAGTCATTTCACCTTTGCTGTTCAATCTCGCAATGGTTAAGCTCCCACAACAACTCTATGGCATCGAAGATTTAAGCCATGCAATATACGCCGACGATATAACGTTATGGACAGAAGCGTCCACAACCGGCCAACAGCAAACTACCCTCCAAGAGGCAATCGATCAGATAGAACAGTACCTCTCAAAATGCGGTCTCCAGTGCGCCCCCGAAAAATCGGAGCTACTTATACTCAAGGCAAGGACCCGGGGAAGACCACCAGGCTACGTCGCTCCAGATCCCAACGTCAGACTCAATGGAATCGATATCCCTCAAGTTGGCTCCCTCCGCGTCCTTGGCCTCACAATACATAAAGACGGTTCTGGGGCAGCTACACTTCCGAAGCTTCAAAAGACCCTAACACAAGTAACCCATCTCATTCGGCGTATAACCACCCAAAGAAGAGGACTTAAAGAGCAAGAAACCGTCCAATTAATCCAAGCACTCCTTATAAGCCGGATCACATATGGCACCCCGTATCTACTCCTCAAGAAAGCTGAAATTAAAAAACTCAACATCATCATCAGAAAAGCAATCAAGAGCGCACTAGGACTCCCCAGTACGACCTCAACCACGACACTCCTCAAACTTGGCCTCCATAACACCTGGGAAGAAATGAGCGAAGCGCACAGAGCCAGCCAGCTGGAACGCCTTAAGCTGACTCAAACAGGCAGAGCAGTACTTCGCAACCTCGCATACAGCGAAAACTTCATAGCAGACTCAGACGAGAAAGCCCGATTGCCGCCACTTCTTCGTGACTATATCTCAGTCGCTCCAATACCTCGCAACATGCATGCAACATACCACAAAGACAGAAGACAAGCAAGAGTTAGAGCGCTGAGCAAGAAATACTCAAAGAACCCGAACACGAGATATACAGATGCTGCAAAATACCCAGGTAGAAGACCATACGCAATTACCGTGACCAACAATCAAGGGAAGGAGCTAATCGCTGCCACCATACCGGCCAGAAATCCAGAAATGGCGGAGGAAGTGACCATCGTCCTCGGCATCGCCACATGCAAAGACACAGCAATCATCTTGAGCGACTCGCAAACGGCATGTAGAAACCTACGAAAAGGCCGAATTTCTGCCGCAGCAGTGAAGATTCTAAAAGAAATAACAAGACGCCAAGAACTACCCGACACCTACGTCGCATGGACCCCAGGCCACGAACACCTGGCAGGAAACGGAGCAGCACATGCTGTTGCCCGAGAGCATACCAGCCGGGATTTCCTGCCGCACGGTCTCCGGAAAGCGACGAGGGGGGAGGACATTCCCATCAACTACGCCGTAATATCGCAACATTACCGACTGGAAAGAAGACAATATCCTCCATCTCATCCAAAATTAAGCAAGGAAGAAGCCACCGCCCTCCGCAGACTACAAACAAATACGTATGTACATGGAATTATCATGCACCGAATGCACCCCACCAAATTCTCATACCTATGCCGGTATTGTGACGTACCAGACACGCTCCCACACATGGTGTTGGTGTGCCCGCACCACGAGAAAAACAGTGAAGATGATGCCTCAGAACCGCTACAAGCGATCGAAGAAACGTGGGAGGCAATGTTAAAGGCACAGAGCCTGGAAGATCAGCGAAGTCTGGTGGACCGGGCCCGGGCTGCAGCATAAGCCAACGGCTTTCTGGACTAAGAGAGCCGCCCACCTAGGGCGAAGAAAGGACACTTTCTCGCTGTTTCTTACAATAAACGTTCATTCCTCCTCCTCCTCTAGCCTCCACGGCGTCGATGCGCGAAGCGGAGTATGGTGTGCGTGAACACAACGCTCGTGCCAGCAGCGGAATGCAGAACGATGCTGTTGTCGATGTTGTTGCCTCAAAACACGACGTGAACGATGTCCTAGCGCCGCCACAGAGCCTATGTAATGACCGAGCCTATGTAATGAACTTCGCTTCCTCTCTGAAGACCTTGTAACGACCCACGCACGAGCCTCGCGTGCGCTGTCGATAGTGGCGCATCATAGCGGCAGCATCAACGGCTTTAATATGTTTCGAGCGTTCGCATTAGAATTACCGGAACAGTGAACACGTATGGGTGGTGTAGAAACAGCTCAGGCAAGGCAAGAATAAAAAATGAGTTTCCGGTCGCAAAAGTAGGGTAAGAAGGCGTCCTTGCATGTATACACAGTATACGAATTCTTTCACTTGATTGAAAGCAAAATAGAAAAGAAAACATTCGTACGTTCTGCGGTAAGGCACTTCCAGTATGGCGACACTGCAGCCTTAGCCTTCGCGATTGAATGCATGGCACTGAAAAGAAAAAAAGAAAAATAAAAAGGAGGCGGGAGCCAGCGTCGTATACGCAATACAGAACTTTTGCAGTGCGGTGGGTAGCTGTGCTGCAGCAAACATTTCAAGCCCCGGCGTGTCAAAGAGCTGCCTTGGCGTTTGCAAAGCTGGAAGGTCAATTGGTGCGAATTGGCGCTGCTTCTTACACAGTACCTTTATGGTTAGGACAAAAATGGTAAATAGCTGTCAACTGTTACACGTTGTGAACAGCGTGTGAAACCGGTTTGTCGTCTGCCCCCTCGTCCTTGTCTCTCGTGCTTTTTGTAGCATGGAATTTAAGCAGTCCAACTCGACATATCATGCATGCACTGTTAGGCTTGAAAAACACAATACGCAGAAATTGCAGGTGAAGGGAAATACTTATTAGAAAAGTGGGCTTTGGAACCCCGAACCCGCTAGTCCAACATCGTGTGAGCTCTGAGATGAAAAGGACGGCTTAAACAAAGAACAACAAACTAGAAGACAAAAATTAGCTTACCTACGCTTCGTTCGCAAAGCAAACAGTACTTACACTACGCCATCCTTGTACACGTGGAAGTCGATCAGCCGGGTGCGCGTTTTATCGCATTTTGCTAGACCCAATAAAAGTTTATTCACTCGCTCACTCACTCGTCACTTGTACACGTGACACAAACAACGTAACCGATCAGAATTAATTGCTCCATTTAAGAACGTAATTGATTACTGTTGCCATTTACAACACCGCGAAAGTCACAGAGCAATTAATGAAAAATAATTTATTACTTTTACGTTACTATGCTCATAATCTTTATAAAAAATATTGCACAAATACAGTAAATAGAACGAGCTGGCCTGGCTCTTCGGGTGAGTCCTCTGCAGGCCTTCACACGTTGTTTATGTTTGGTGAAAATTGGTCATCAAATTTTCGTCGATCATCTTCCCTTCGTTTTTGTGCGAAGACAACAGCGGAGACACTGAAAGCATGCTCGACGTGTGCGAGAGAGGGCAAGGAGGTGTCGTAACGTACGACCACCTTGTACACAAGATTGTGCGTACTCGGTACCAAGATGCTCTTCGTCTGAGTCCTCTACGAAGCACAGGGCTTCATTTTTTTTTTCTGGGGAGCTCAGAGATGCTCCAGGCAAGAGCAATGAAATGCTGAAGAAGATTGTCTGTAGGTGGCGGAGCGTTAGGATGAGAAAGTAAGCACTGAGCTATCCCGAATTTGCCTGTCTGAACACACGCATCCGCGAGACTGCGGCGTGGCACGACTGTGGACGACCTGCTCTAGTTTCAAACAAATTAAAGCTTTGAGAGATGCGTCGTTTATTGCAGCTTGTCTTGTCAATAAAGTAACAGGTTACGTGTGACTGGTTACTGAAAAAGAAGAGATATAGTTACAGACGGCATTACAGCTGATTAACCAAATTGATCGAACACTTACAAAATAGAAATGAAATTAACTTACAAGTAACTAATTACGTGTAATTTGTTACGTAAAAGTTTGTCCGACACACGCTATGGACAAAGTGCACGTTCACGAGCGTAGATTCAGTTCCAGGCGGGTAATCTCTGGCGGCTTGCTCTTTAAACAAACATTTGCTGGCTGTAGTTTGTGCTGCATGTGGCATACCAGTATCTCTGTCAAGTCTTGCGTTCAGGTAGAAAATTTTCTATCGCTTCTGGGGCGTCATCTTGGATGCTAGTATAAGTGCATTCTTTTTCACTATCTCCCGCTTGCTTCGCGTACGAACTGATAGCCACACTTAATTTTGTTTACAATATGCATTCTTTATGAATAAGGAAGATGATGGTAAAGCAGGCTAGGCAAGTATACGCTCTCTCAGCGCTTTTATGCTGGATCAGTTATGTCTAAATATAACCTCTCCCAGCTTGTTTGAAACACTTGCGCCGTCTCTTTCGAGACCCTTCCTGGTTGTTTTTCTTTCTTTAGTCTTTTTTGTCTATTCTGGTCAACGATATGTGGTGTTGTCGGCGCCCACGTAAGGAACTTTGGATGTGCTTAACTCTATGAGACGTGCCTTTTCACACACGGTTAATTCGTCGTAAACGGCACAGTCGCTTGTACGTTATAGCAGCTAACGACGGGTGATATCAGGCCACACATGAAGGCAGCGCCTCTTCCCCATTCTTTCCTGCGGTGACATTATTCCACGACAAAGAGCAACCAAGCCCCACGAATGAAATGGCCGTCCGGGAGCTATTGCTGAGTACAGAAGAGATGGAGTTCACTCTTACGCCCAGCGATGAAGTGGTGGTGCACAGCAACGATTCAAGTTAAAGACGGTCACATTACAGAAGAGGATGCCGCGTGCGTGCGCACATGGCCTATGCGTACAGTACCGCCTTCTAGCGGTCGCAGTCGCGTGCTCTGCAGTTTCCACCAACCTTGCGGAGGGCTGCATGTTTGTCACAGAGCCGCAGGGTTCGCCCATGAGCGTCGCCATGCAGGCAGCCAGGGACTCGGCCACGGCGTCCACATTGTAGCCGCCCTGTTCCAGAGATGCGAGCGAGGCTTGAGAGCATAGCGGTAATGTTTATTCTTCTAGCCCTATTTATTCACCAGAGGATGAAGCAACAAAATAACATTAAAAAAGCGCGCGTCGTCACCGACCGATCACCGTAATCATTCATCGTGAGCTGCTGTTTTCACTCAGAAGTGTGCCCAAGGCAGGCCGAAGGCAGGCAGAAAATCGGTGTTTTCAGCGAATGATAACGTGTCTTCGACGCATTCACTAAGCGCCGCCAATACAGATGTTGCAGCCATTGGGGTCCGTCGCCATTGTAGTCACGATTGGGGCCCGGCGCGTGCATGCTGAACGGTTAAGCTACAGAGTTATCTGCTTAGGGACAATTTCAGGATAGATATTACGAAATTTTAGCTCGGAAATGTATGGGCGCCTGCTACGGGACTTTTGGTTAAGATCAAGTTAACCAAAAATTCAGTGCCCTTCCATTGTGTGAAGAAGGATGACCAGCGAAGCTATGAATGGGAGCCGCTTACTGGCGAAGTGCACCTCCCCCGCGGATCGGCCCTGTATTGCACTATATTCGGGTCCGGCCCATGTATCGGGAGTGCCTAACGCCTGCTTTACCTCCGCCGCGGATCGGATCGGTATTTCACTATCTTCGGGATCGATGCACGTGCGGGGAGTACTTAACACCGGCTTCACCTCCGCCTCGGGTCGACCCGGCATTGGACTGTCTTCGGGATCGGTCACCGCATGGGGAGTGCTTAACGCCTGCTTCACTTCTACCGTGGGTCGGCCCGGTATTGCGCTATCTTCGGGATCGGCCCACGTACGAAAAATAATTGGTCTAAGTCCACGGAGACTGGATATGCCAGAACCTAGCCACAAACAGCTGCGCAGTAAAATTGTATTACCTGGAGACGAGTTAACGCAAGTCCTTTCAGTATACGCAGAAGGAGAGCATCTTAAGCTTGACAATAACTTGTTCTGGACCTCGCTTGTTTCGCAAAATTAGTGTATATAGCCACAATTAGTCGCGGTCTAGTCACTGAAATTGTCGCTAACCGGGACCGACAGAAGGCACATCATGAAGCGGCCTCGTTTGCACGAAGCCATCGCAAGGGCGCATTAGCCGTCATGCATGCGTATTCTTTCCGCACAGCCATATGTAGGGTAAGAGCTTGACGTGAACATGACGGTCGCTTTTGAGCACATAAAATGACGTGCACTAAGCTTCCAGCAGTAGGCTCTGCCACAAGCACTAATGATTTATTTAACAGAATAAATTGGCTTTAGGTACTAAATTTATTGGACAGGCTACATGGCTGAGTGCTTCACATTAATTCCTACCACCTGAGATATCCCAACGTTAGCTGAAATAACGACTCACGAGCTATATTTGTTCGCTCAAAAAGATTTGTTCGCCAAGCCCGGCGTTCTAGTCTCCGCTACATCAACCTCTACAGCTGGCCGTCACATATCCACTAGTCCATCAAGTTTTGTTGCCCTATTTAGAACGATCAATCTCTAAGGTTTGCGCAGGTGTGTCACTGCCGCCTTAACAATGTGCAAAGCACGCTGAGCAGAACATGTAGCTTATGTGAGCGCACGCAGTCTACAATCACTACGGGTATAAGACAGTGTTCCTAATGTCTATCCTGCTCTGGCCACCAAAACACATGCTGCTTTATTCTCTGCCATCGAAATAAATTGTCAAGAATACCTCGAACGAAGGCGTGCACAACTTATGTCTTTTCCCCTTCAAGATATCCTTGAAGTGGGCTGGACAACAAGAGCTCCACTTTTCCAGAGACGAAAGGTAAAAAGCTGAGTGCTCGTTCTACGCCCAAGTTGTAATCACCATTCGCTGTTTTTGGCGGACGCACCTATTCTCAATGTCTGGTTTCCTCACAAGTTTTTCCTTAGCAGGACCCGCCCAGCTTTTCGCTACATAATCTAAAGTTTCAAGCTGCGCCTCTACATCAAGCCCTGCTGTTTCCAGCCTCGCAGTTGAACTCGGTATAAATCCTTACCGGTCAATCTTTCTCGAAGTCGCATAAGTGTGTCCGCACATGCAAGCGCATATCATGCTCGGAGGGAAGGCGCTAGGAAGTCTGCAAGGAACCTGAACAGATGCTGCCTTGGTTCCTCGAATAGACTCAGTGTATGCGACACTGCGGTACTTGATAGCCAACATCATCGATAGTTCTTCAATGACTTCAAATCCTGATATATAGTAGAACTCCGCGCAGCGTTCACTACGATACACGCAAGACACAATGTATTGCGTGTCAAGGTGAAACAGTGGGATGTATTTACGGTAAACCTCTGACGTTTAGTAGGTGAGTGCCTGGAATGAAAATGAAACTACGTAGTTGCGATACGGCCAACCTTTCAGTGAAGAAGCTGTTTTGAATGCGGATGCATACCCGTCGTGAACTAATGTGGCGGGCGCCGCACGACACACGATGCGCACGACATAAATGTGGTAATTTCGGAGTTCTAGCGACCTTGAAGGAATGAAAGATGGTTTACAGGACAAGCGATCCGGACACCGTGAGCATATGTGGGCAGATGAAACAACTATATAGTGCTTTCTGACAAGATCGAATGGCAAAGTGAATCTAAGCACGTCCATTAAATCACCGTGTACATGATATAAAACTTGGGCAACCGGAAAAATCTGTAATTTTACAAGACAGCCAACGTAAATTCGCGGCATTTCGGCACAACAAAGCTGCTGAAAACATAGGGACATACCTATCGAAACCGGGACACGTCCTGGAAATCGCAGCTCCAAACATTATACGTGAGACGGCACTCTATATACTGAGTTATACCGCGGCAGGCTGGAACATAAAACCGATGAGCGCCCACGTTTTTCTTAGGGGCGCAAGGCTGCGGCACCGCCGCTTCCTAAATTGAAGAATTTCTACCAGTGCAGCTTGCCAAATCGAGGAAGCGCGTACAACGGAGCAGAGGAAAAGTTCGCCGCGAGCTCGTTGCTTATACGCTTTTGTTGAGCGTCGTGGCGCTCGGTGGAATGCCGCTGGCTGCGCGAACGTTGATCAAAATTCCGGCCGCGAAACTCGCTGCCGATTCCTTGTGTCATTAGGCCTGTAGACCACGCCGACGCGGCGATCGATAAGGCTTTGCGCTCAACTCTGAGTGGAATAAAATTGGAGCTCAGATCGGCTTCACGTTTTTTTTTCTCTCTCTCTCTATTCTTCTAACATTTTCTGATCTTGCTTCTGGACGCCTAAATTAATGTCTCCGTTGCTTCCTCTCTTGGAAGTTCGCATGCTGGGCGCACGTTTCTGCGCTGATACATGGAGCGCGCCTTGATAAACAAAGCTCCTAGCAACAGGCACTGCGTTCTCTGCATGCGTGAGCTAAAAGAGGAGTGTTCCTGCGGGCTATGCGCCTATACACGACACCCTTCTTTTCATTTGTCGAATACATTTTCTTGCTGATGCGAAGCCCTTATTATAACCGTATAATAAAGCGCGTTCGTTGCTTTTGCTCGTGAGAGTATTCGCTCTTTAGGTACTGAAAACATTTAGGGGGAACGGGCCTTGCTTTCTTCGTGAGTATATAAAGGTCGGCGTTATCTATAGCAGGGTGGCGGCAAAACAAGTGACACAGGCTTCCATCCAGTGGCGCGGAAAAACGAGCGGGCCACACATAAACAACATAATGCTGTGTCGTCGAGCAACAAATGATAATTATAAAAGAAGCAATACACTTGACCCGCAAGAAACTGCACATCGCTTCGTGTGGCGCCCGCGTAAACAGCATATGGATGAGAACTCTTCGATGTCGCATTAATCTTCGAGACTGTCTGCTGCTCGACGGTGTCCAGGAACAAAAGTGGATGCTAGCGCGTAGATTTTTTTCTTTAGGTTTTTTCCAGTCTTCCCACTCATTTAATGATTATTGTGGCTACTTCGTGGATCGTTATCTAATTGAACATTGAGATAGAGCCTTTTGTATGCTTTACTTTCGTGCGTGTGCGTGTGTTGAGATAAAACTTAGACAATTAATTTTTGAGATCACAATAAATAGAAGAGTCCTTAACGGCTATTTGTTTCAGTTAGATACTAGGCAAAACAACATTAAAAACACAATGAAACGTAAATATACGTTGTTGGCACTCGTTTATAACTTGCGGAGAAAAGGTAAAAGTAGCGACTCAACAGTAGAAGAACAGCTTCTTGTTGGGATAGTTGGTTCCGTTGTTGGTAGGATGACTACGGAAGGTCCGTTGCACATTAGAAGAAATAAGACGCAGATGAGCCACCCAAAACTACTAGTCTTACAAGAATCTCTTCTACCTCTTATTTCTAGTATACACTCTTAAGCAAAATTACACCCTTTTGCCACACAACAATAATCGTCATCTGTCTCGTCCGCATTTTCTTTAACGCGGCGAGCCCGGTACTTTCCACTAACGAACGGCATGCGCGTTATCAGCATGACATAGCATTCTCGACAGGTAAGTAGCGGGCGCGGCGTTTTCAAGAAAGGAAACGCAAGCAAGGCAGATGACAATTACCGTTGTATGGCAGAGATACACCCCAAAGGGTGTAACTTTACCTAAGAGTGTAGCAGGAGTCTTCCGTGAGAAGTTATATTGCGCACATTTACTAAATGGCACGCTACCATATAAGCTTCTGAGAAACTACAGAAGTTATGTCGCAACATTGGCAAACTACTATGCAACTTTTCTAGAAGTCGCAGTATGTAAAGGTGGCAATGCTGCCTCTATTTTAGAAGTCCACAAATATAGTACATGGTTAAAACAGAGACCGCATATGTCGGAGGTTAGACGAGTATGTTTCACGCAGATGCACTGAATGTAGGGCACACAATAACGCGTGGTCATGTGCAGTCGATAATCATGCGTTATGTCATTGTCTTCGAAACTCTGAAGAAGTGCGTCTTGCAATGCACGCACTGCTACCTGCTTGACGATCGGGACAGGTAGTGCTTGACGAGACTGACATTTCTCAGAGCCTGAACCTGGTCGACGGCGGTCATGAGCGTTTCTTGCTATAAAAAAAAAGAAAGAAAGAAAGAAAGAAGAAAAACACAAAGAAAAAGCAGTGCTAACTCTCTAAAACTCGAGCACGGAGCACTGGCCAGACAGGGGAAAGCTCGCGAGGAACCAGGATGACATTGGGCGTTCGCCGAATCCTTATCAAGCACAAGCATCTCCGAAGGCGACGCGGGCTCCAGCGTGAGGGCAATGCCGCAACAGGTGCCTACGTGCTTACTAAATCCTTATCGGTTTTGACACTGTAACATTGCAACAGACAGCACCCGCCGGGTTGCTGGGGTGACCCTTACCTCCAGCTGGATGATCACCCTGCCGTGAGCCAGGTTCATCAGGAGTGACGTCATGTGCTGATAGCCGGCCGGTGTAACGCAACAATCGCCCTGCAAACGACGTCAGTTTACGTGTCCGGCGTGCTGAAATCAGCAGCGCGCCGGGAGGCATCCGGAATGCAGTTAGCATTTTATCAGATTGCTCTGTACAGAGGCGATCGTTTTTGTCAGCTAATTCTCCAGGCTTCCGCTTGTTGCTATTTTCAGTTGAACGAGCATGTTTCATAAATATTGCACCCACGTTTAGACGCCGCTAATTAGTAAAACGCCGACGTCCCCCACTGCACACACGAATTATGCGAGCGTTTTACCATCAGTTTTTACCGAGAAAGCGTGAAGCTTACTTGGGTGAAGTGCGAGGTAGAAGAAGAAGAAGTAGAAGGGAGTCGATGGCAAACTTGCCTTGTGAGCGCCCTTGCTATCGACTCCACTGATATTCGGTACGATGTTGGTAGGAAGATGAGAGAAGATCGGGTCCACAGTAGAAGAAATAAGACGTAGGAGTAGGAGAGCCATCAAGACCAACTATTCCGTCTAGTGCTGAAGAAAGCTTTGCACGTTCTGTTCAAACACTGGCATCTGTAAATAAGACCCACTCAGAAGACCAGAGAGCGTGCTACGGCAATCTTTAATCACATTGTACAGCCATAGATGAATATTTTTTTTGTTTATTGGTGGTGCTCGATGTCCGAAGAGAAAGAAAGAAAAGACAGAAGCAGTAGGGAAAGTGAAAAGGCTAACCGGATAAATATTCTGGTTTGCGACACTTTGCCTCAGCTGTGTTCGACGCTGTAGTGCAGGGCTCTGGAATATATTTGCACTGTTTGTTGTCCTTTAACTTGCGATTAAGACAAAGTGCTATAGCGCTTAAGCATTCTGCCTTGATATCTATACACCTGCCACGTTCGAGAATTGAACCCGCGAAGTTGTGCTCAGCAACAGAACAGCGAATGCACTACTGGGTGCACGGAGTCGGCTGTAAGACTAAGTTCGTGCGTGAGTTATTCTTCGATTTTGTTTTTGGGACCCAGCAGTGGTGCTTCTAGTTCTCCTTTCTTCCTTCTTTTCTTTATCGCAGTGTAGAGGGACGTGATGTTAGTTGCTCGTTAGGTAACTTGTATATTCTCCGCGATTCTTAATGTGGTAGTTTCTTCGAAGCGGTGAATTATTCTTCCTTTCGCAAAGCGCACCTCGCAGTCGATCGGACAAATCGCTACAGGCACCAGGAAGGGCTCAGGTTGAGTGCGCACAGACGAGAGGGCGCGTCGAAAACGTTTGTGTTACCGTCTACCTGCAGCCGTCCGTCCCGTAAGTTTACAGCAATAGACGAGAGCGAGAGAGAACCACAGCGCATGAAGACCGTCCTGCAGACTCTCTCCTGGAGTACCTCTGGTAGGCTGCTATGTCCGCAGAATTTTAACTCGCCCTGTTCAAGTTCCCCTTCCTCCCCGTTGGTTCGTTAACAAGAAGGGAGGTAGCTTGTCGTACCCGATTATTACAAATACCACATGTTTAACAACAACAATAACAATGTGAACGACGCACACGACGACCATCTTGTTTGTTCTCACTGCTGCGAATGTGCAAAGGAGCCGCAAGTGTAAGAGCAAGGTTCAACATAACTCACCAGGATGTCTCCTTTCGCGGAGTCAAATCCGGCGGACACGATCACTAGCTCAGGGTCGAACTGTGGTGAAAACGTGAGGGAGTTAGAAAATTTCTCTCGCAGCCTCTCACAGTGGTGATGCACGACAAATACGCTTTACGTCCTGTGCGATTATTGGTTGTTCTCTTATTCACATGTTACTGCTATACATTGGTTGCTAAGATACTTTGTTATTGCGTGTTCGGCAGGCTGCTTTCATCTGTTTGTATCAGTGACCCCATTCGCTCAGTGCCGTATAGCCGATTAACGAACTTACGGACTTTTAGTGTTTCAACTAAGATGCCGAATTTCTAGAGCCAACATAAATAAAGCAACCACGGAATTTTTCCGAGCGTAAATTTTCGAACCCTTACTCTTAATCGAACCTCCCAGCAACAGCGCCACCAATTTGTAGAACCATTGTACAACAGCAGTGAAAACATCAGCCGCCGTTACGGGAATGTATTATAACGAAATTTCATTTGTCTGTTACGCCGGCCATTCTAACTGCGGCTACAGGGCACAGCGCCTGCCACGGAGTCCATACAGAACAAAAACAGCATTTACTTTTTTAATATAGTGTCATCTCGAGTATTAAAGTAATTATGAGTATTTTTACCTTACTGTATCACTGTTTGACATTGACTGTCGTATTCTTCCTCTCATTTTCAGGTTGACAGGTCTGCGCTAAACAAGCGGGCCACATTTGCGATCGTGCGAGTCGTTAACAAATCAAGCACGCCTAGTAAGAGAACCAAATCAACGGCATCCGTCCCGACTCACCTCTGAAGCAACGGGCATAACCAGCTGATACATGGCGGTCAAGTAGTCAGCATCAGTCATAGCAGGCTGAAAAGCACGCCGATTTTAGTGAATATCTAGAGAGTGCTAGGTAAATCTTAAAATATTTTGGATATAAATTCAGGATCACCACTTCAAAGATAATTGAAAGTATGTTAGCAGTTGCTTCCTGAAAAGTACAGCACATATTTTCTAGGCCGTTTCATTCAAACCATGGAAGAACCTGAAAACTTACCATGTGTACTGTGAGTACAAAAAAAAGTGCCCATAATGTCACAAGCATTAGTAATGTGCTACATGTAATTGCATGTGGCACGATGCACGGAAGCAGACACACACCTTTGTCCATGGTATGTTGATGTTGTATCCTCTTCCAACGCCTTTGCCAATGTACGTGGCATCGGAGATTTCCGTTTTCGGAAAGATCTTTTCTTTCGAGTATCGGTGAAGAGAGACGTAAAGGACGCTGCGAAGAACATCGAGAGACAAAAAGAGAAAAAAGAACGCTTTGTTCTCACGCCAAATAAAAAGTACACGCAATGGAAGGAAACATTGTTTATTTTGTACGGACTGACGCCATTTCAAAGGCACGAAATTTATCTTGAAGTTCACATTTGCCATTTGCCGACAGAGGTTTATAGCTACATTGCTTTTTCTAAGACCCGGGCTCGTCGAGTAGGACCAGCTGGTTTCGGGAATTCTGGTCGCAAACGGAAAACCAGGGCGGACATGATAGGACACAGAATAACGATCTCCGTTATTTATGTGCATGCCCTCGTGAACAAAAGTAACGGACACCTGACTCCACCCTCAGCCCTCCCCCGTTTTGACTTGGATTTTTAGATCAGCTAGTAAAGATCAGCTAGAGGCAATCTTTCAAGTTCAGGATGCTCTTCAGGCGTACGATTCCACTTTGATTGCCCCATCGCGGTTTGAACAGTGCTTGTTGAGCCCTGTCGGAGGCAGGAGGGGGGGGAGGGGGGGGGTGAAAGGGAGAGGGAAAGAGTGCGGTATGTTACTCTTGCATGCCACCCCACAATACAAATATTTCATGCTTTGAGACATACGTTAGGGACGCAGTGACAAAATTGGTTTTAAAGAAAGCGCAAACACACAAGGCAAATTATTGAACATGTGCTGTCCGCGTATTGTGGCGCCGAGCAGGGGAACGCTTAAAGGAATGTGCCGCGTCGCAGAGACTGGAGTGCATTGTGAACGAGTCTAGAAATCGATGTTTCCGCGTGAGAGTGTTTTCCGAGAACCAGCCATTGATTCCAGGAAATCCGCCCACTTTTCTCTGGAACAGCATCTAGACAAAAAACCATTTTTAACGTGCGAGAAACGCACGACGAGAAAAAGAGAGAAAAAAAAATCTCTGCTCCAACTCGCGCACCGATTGCGCGGAGCAAGCGCTCCGAGATCGATCCTGTTAGCTCAATTTATTAATGAAGGTTGTCGCTGATTGCCCAGCGCCACCAGCACTATGAGAACGCGAAGGGCTCTGTATAAGAAAAGAACACCAAGCAGGAAACATTGTGCAAATAATGGAGAGAAGGAATTTAAACAGACATCTTGGCTCTAAGAGGAAGATTACCCTCTCTCTCTCTGTCTGTCTCTCTCTCTCTCTCTCTAGCACGTAGTAAACAATTTTCACCGACGATTACGATACTCCCTAACGCGAAATTTGAGCGCAGCTCTATACGTGGTTTCGTGTGGCGATATATTGGCTGGCGCGGGCAAACTGTCTCCTACGGCACGTTGCAAATGGAGGGAAGTGTGTCGCGACTGCCTGGCTAATCGGGAGATAGCGGGAGGCAGCGCGTGGGTGACGCGTGGGCACGATTCACAGCAGCCTCCGCATACAGTCCTCCTCTCATGCAATTTCGCTTCTGTTGGGCCACCTCCTATACGGTCAGCCTCCAGCCTACTCCACTAGGCCCTCCCGGCCGGGCTGCTGTGATGCTGCTAGGACGACCCTCTACCTTTCTCCCTCCTACCCTCTCTCTCTTTGACCCATCTCTCCTACCCTGCTGGCGCTGAGCCGTGCTCCCGCATGGGTTGCAGAAGATAGTGCTAGCATTTCCTCCTTCCCCACGAGAACCACTTCTCTCTCTCTCGGTGGCGTCATCGGGGAACAGACGACGCGCGCTAGTCTGGCGCCATCTCGTAGCCATCGTCCCCGAAGATCAGTCCGTCTTGCGCGGCACTGCGCTTTTCTTTTCACGCCTTTCGCCACACCCGCCTCCTCCGCTTTTCTCCTCGCGCTCTCTTCGCTGCCGCCGTCTTTCGGGCCGATTTAGGGCCAATTTACGCTCGAGCCGCCCATCGCCGCAAACCGCACCGCACGCGTGCGGTCGCGCGAAAGATTGCACATATCAAACACGTGTGCACAAACTTCGGTTTACAATGTGTAAGGTATATACTGTGCAAACAGTGTAAATGGTAATTTGTGCATAAGTGCTGGATACGTGCAATTTTTCGCGCAACCGCAAGCGCGCGGTGCGGCTTGCGGCGATGGGCGGCTCGAGCGTAAACAGGACCTTCATCCCCCGCTGCGCTCCGCGTTCGCTCTTTCACCCTTCGCTGTGCCCGCTCGCTCGGTTACGCCGAGGGACGACGCGGACGCGAAAAGAAAGAGCAGTGCTCTAAACATAACGCAACTTTACTGACGTCTCGGACGCGAGACCGGCCGAAACTCTGACGAAGGCCGGTCGTCGGACGACATGGCCTTCGTCGCAATCTAATTAGACGAAGAGACCGAAGAAAACCAGCGGAAGAGAGGACATCTTGTTTACGTTTTATTTTTTTATTTCCGATAACGGCCCTCATGCGCTACTACTTTTCCAGTGGGCGTGGCATACAAAAAACGCTCGTGTACTGAGACACTCAGATGTACGTTAAAGAGCGCCACGTTGATGATATCTTTTGGGGACATTAAGTACCATAGTTTAGTTTATTTTTATTTCAATGCTCTATTTTCGTAATATATTTTCATTTTCCGCAGTAAAGCTAATACCATGAGCTGTGGCTCAATGTGAGTGCAGTAAAGAGCTAACGATATCTTTGGTTGTCTATCCTATAGTAGTTAACAGTCATCATTAACTGAGATTGTACAGCTCAGTTTGAACACTGTTTGCATTCTTTATCGACATGGCAGAAGAAGTAGATGCTGGTGCACAGATGTGGGGTACCGGTTGCTCCTCATCCGATGAACAGGTTCTTTCTTTTCTTTTTTTAGCCTCCTCTTTAATTTGCACGAATTTGACGACACATTACTCGTCAACATAACGGCTTAAAAGCCACACATTGCTCCGAAGACTCCGCGGTCACCAGATGCCATCGAGCTGTGCATTTGAAATAAAATCCTCACCAGTTGCTTTCGTAAAAAATCTCCTGCGTTCCGTTTCCGTGGTGGACGTCCCAATCGAAAATGAGAATCCTGCAACGAAGACGAAAATGTACTCAGCAAGAGATGACTGCTCGTGCCATTATATGGTTGGAAAAGCATTCTTCGCTCAGAATTGCGTGCGCAAAAACACTACGAAGCTTTAGTATAGTGAATAAGGAACGGTTTAGAATTTGCAACAAGTTGGGCGCGGACTAAATGAGCTGTTCCAGCCTGCCTCGTTAAACCGACGCCTGTCGGCGTTTATTGCTATAGAGCTTAGGAACGCCGCCCGTACAGCGAAAAATGCACCAAGTAGTGCCTGTGTAGTGTGACTATGCCGTCAGGTCGCGTACACAACCCGATAGTGAAGTTACGTTGCAATTGCACGGTATAACTGCAGTTGCTTGTGAAGAGAGGTCTCAACGTTTCACGTTGTGGGTGCCCGTTGTAAGGCAAAAACGCAAACAGCATAAGCGTGCAGTAGACATGCACGTAAAAACATTAAAGTTAAGCGGTATTACCACGAAATGTACGAATGTCATCATTATCTATACAGGTCATTTCCTTTTATAGAAACAGTATTAGTAGACATCAGTAAGTCATCTGGCAGAAATGGGCACGCAATGCAAAGCGCTAAGATCACGCTGTTTTATTACGCCAGTCGAAACTCGGGCACACCTGTAAAGCAGTTCTGTTGTGCCCCTATTTCTGCCTAATATCGCATGACTTTTGGGAGCACAGTGGCTGACGCGCACACGAGTGAAGAGGTGGCTGAACGATAAACGGGAATTTGCGGACCTCGATAGTTGGCACAAGCCCGGATTTTCAATACTTCTTTTCTACGGGCAACGTGCTCTCAAAGGTCTGTAGTGTTTTTTTTTTTCGAGGTAACTGGCTTAAGCAGGCTCTGCTGTGCATGCGCGACGGCATTAGTAACTGCTGTAACGAAATTCAGTTGGGAGTGAAGTTCTCTCCTGCCCATCTATGTGTCCGTGATTTACGTGCGTAAGCAGTTGCGCTTCCAAAAAGCCATACAATGATGAAAATCGACCAACTGGTCGACATATGATGCTGCTTAATTTGAACGTGGCTTTTCTTCCGTGTCCAGCGACCATTAAATTATGTCGCTCTCTCTCTCTCTCTTTCTCTCATAGGGTTCGTCCGTCCGTCCGCCCGCCCGCCCGCCCGCCCGTCCGCCAACCTGTTTGCCTGCCCGCCCGTCCGTCCGTCCGTTCGAACGTTCGTTCGAAAGTTCGTTTGTTCGTTCGCTCGTTTGTTGCCATCTTCACGTCACCTCAGATATTTCACCTCAGACACCCACAAGTAGCCGAGATCAAACCCTTAGGTTTCATTATAGGGGCCCTTTCGTCTCACACTTGCTCGTTTTTCTCTCGGCTATACAGGGTGGTCATTTTTAAGCTTTACGGACTTTTTAAAGATTGCCTGTTGCGGATAACATAATTCTAGTCTTTGAGCTGGATTATTCAGAGGCGAACATTATTTGCATAAGAAATTGAAACACATTTCCAACCAATTAACAAAAATTCACTAATTATTTTTATTGATTACTTCATGGCCCATATTGCAATTTACGAATTGTAGCCAGTGAAGTTGTAAGGTGCATTCACTTGGAATGAATTTCTCGAACGACACCAGTTTGTACATATGCGCCATCAAACTCGCCGTAAAAATGCACTGTTGTTCTACTTACTCTTTTATCGAAACGTTGCTTTATGCACTGAAGCACAAAATTAACTGGAACGCCCACGTATTTCATCCCAGACTTCGGGAAATAATATCTCGAAACTTTCGTCCTCCAGGAAATTCGTTTGAAGTGGATACGTCTGGCCAACTCACCGGCTACAACTCGTAAAGTGCAATATGTCCCATAAGGTAATTAATTAATAAAATAATTAGCGCATTTTCCATAATTAGTTGAATATGTGTTTCAATTTGTCGCACTAGTAATGTCCGCGTCTTCACCTAATACAGCTCAAGGAGAAGAATTATGCTATCTGCCATCAGCGATTATTAAAAATTCCGTAAAGCTTGAAAATAATCACCGCGTATTGAGACACTCAAAAGGTAGAAAAAATGGCAGCGGCTTAGCTCGGCTATGCCAGGATATACGCAGCGAAAGCTAAGGCATAGCATGGTTAGCCTTGGTTAATCTTGATTGCAAGTCCAGGTTAGTCTGGTTGTCTAGCTATGTTGCGACGTTTAGCCAGTCGTTTGGCGCGCTGTTCGTCTGTTTCCTGGGCGATTCGTATCCTTTTCATCTCGTTCCGATGTGGATTCTAGGCCTACTCCTGCTTATCAGAATTGTAGCCATCCATACTGCCGCCTCAACTGTGGTTGCGGCGCACGCGAGCTCTCCTTTTCAATCCTCCGACATGTTATCAGGCATGCGACGCAGCTGGCGAAGCGAGCGGAGGCAAACGCAACGACGAGGAACGCGTTGTGACGTCATGTGCCTCCTCGGAGCACCGCCACGACGAAATCGCAAGTTCGCGGCCAGTAAAGCTTTCGCTTTAAAAACGCAAGCAGTTTGCTTATTGAAAGGTTGCACCAATAAGAAGCACTATTTATTAGCGTAGACTGCCCTAAAGGGTATTTCCCACGTGCGTTTCTCTTTGCACGACGCAGCGCGTCTTACATTGCAACGCGAAGCGCACGCTCCTCGTTCGCGTACCTCTCGAGGCCGTAGCGTTGCATAGCGTAGCGAGCAGCAACCGCAGCGTTGTTGAAGATGCAGAAGCCGGACACCGTAGCTGCTGCCGAGTGGTGGCCCGGGGGCCGGATGAGGGCGACTCCGTTCCTGCACTGTGCACACAGCATAGACCTTAGAATTATTACTAAAAAAAACGGTCACGTTGTCGTTATTATAGAGGTTAGTAAGAGAGAACGCCCGGCGCAGATGTCTTTTTAAAGTGCGGCTGTACCTGCTAATGCACGTTATTCGTAACTGCACGTTCAACAAATACCAAAATTAATGTGCTCGAGCGTTGTCGCTAATAGCAGTTCTTGAGCCTTGTACAGGTTACAACTTATTTTGCTACGTCGTGGACATCTTAATAGACATATTTTCTTCTGTTTGGCCTAAGCCGTATTATAACCCCAGCGACACCCCCTGTTCGATCACTGCTGGTCAGACTCCGGCAACATCGCTTTTTCGGCCAATTGCTGCTCGTCACTTCGCCTCCATTCTCGTATAAGCCTCTGTCTCCATTTAAAATCTACCTGTTGCGCCTTATAGCAACACTAATAACATGCAATGCGAACAAGCCTGACTATATATGGATCACTGCACAATATGGGGCACGTTTATACGTTTTGGTGCACCATGCAGCGTCCATGCGCGTAGCGCTTGAGTGCACGCGCGTGGTCCATTGAATTACGTTCATGATTCATGCATTTCAAGCGCTTAAAGAGAAACAGGAAAACTGAGATAAGAAAAGACAACAGGACAGAAAGGACGCTATAGGACGCGCATCCTCCGTATCCTGCTGACTTCTCTCGGTTTTCCTGTTTCCACTTAAGCGCTGGAAATGCATGAAATGTAGCAATTCCAACCCACCAATTATCATCATGACAAACTCTTTCATTATTTGTGGGCCATTGAAAGTCTTCCATATAAAATAAAAGCAATTCAACAACAGCTTGGTTTGCTGGTTCGGGTGGCTACAAGCTACACATCTTACTCGACGTTCTAAAATTCGACATAGTCCTGGGGCCGTATAACGTAACACCATTTCATTTTAACTTTATTCCAATCTCCTGACGTCAAATTTACGTAACCGCCAACGCAAGCATCAAGCGGTGACTCGCAGCGGTGTTTGACCAGCCCAATCAAACGCTCTCCTCGCTTACAGGAGGCCACTTTTGCTTGCTTTGAAAGCAAATATCATTGCCTAGGTTGACAGGGCTTTCTCATCTAATTAGCTGGCAATAAGAGGGGAGCGCGCACAAATGGAGAGGTTTTCGGCAGGTCCTAGCTAGCGCAGTGAAAGTATATAATTGGATGAGAAAGACGGTATACGATTGGTTCTATGCCCTTTGTTTAGCTCATACAGCGGCTGGTTGAAAATCGCGGCGGCGTCCAACATAAGGTTAAAGATATTACTAAAACAGATCCTCAGCAAAGAAGGGTTGGCAGAGCGATGTCGTATACACGCCAAAAGAGCTCGACAACGTTATACTGCCACCCAATTTTTAAATTTATTATTATACGCTGGGAAACCCATTCTCCCCGGCAGCTCCCAGTATAGCCAGTGCCCGGGACATTGGCGGGAAGCCATCTTTTATTCCTTTCAAAATGGGGCAGTCTCCGGCTATTGCAATAAAAGAAATGTCAATCTTGTTCGGCATAATAATGAATCTTTAGTCCATAGCGTGCGTACATTTTGGCGTGCGAGTTTTCGCGATTTCGTGACGTCGCGTTACAGGTAGCCCAAGAGATCTTGACTAATGGCGTACAGGGCCGGGGGCGAAAAAATTTCACCGACAATTATATACGATAGTCCCTAATGCGAAATTTGAGTGCAGCTCTGTGCGTGTTTTCATTTCGCGATATATTGGCTGTCGCGGACGTTGCAAACGAGCAAAGTGTGCCGCGACTGCCTCGCTAATGTGGAGATCATGAGAGCCAGCGCGTGGTGAATCTTCCCTCCTCATTACAGGCCGTGCCCATGCCCATTTCTTTTTTTTTTGATTTCAACTAAGATGTCATTAACTCGCGTTTGTTCCCTCACCCAATCTGCTCTTTTCTTATCCCTTAACGTTACACCCATCATTCTTCTTTCCATAGCTCGTTGCGTCGTCCTCAATTTAAGCAGAACCATTTTAGTAAGCCGTCGGGTTTCTGCCCCATACGTGAGTACTGGTAAGACGCAACTGTTATACACGTTTCTGTTGAGGGATATTGACAACCTGCTGTTCATGACCTGAGAATGCCTGCCAAACGCACCCCAACCCATTCTTATTCTTCTGGTTATTTCAGTCTCATGATCCGGATCCGTGGTCACTACCTGCCCTAAGTAGATGTATTCCCTTACCACTTCCAGTGCTTCGCTACCTATCGTACACTGCTGTTCTCTTCCGAGACTGTTGAACATTACTTTAGTTTTCTGCAGATTATTTTTTAGACCCACCCTTCTGCTTTGCCTTTCCAGGTCAGTGAGCATGCATTTCAATCGGTCCCCTGAGTTACTAAGCAAGGCAATATCATCAGCGAATCGCAAGTTACTAAGGTATTCTCCATTAACTCTTATCCCCAAATATTCCCAATCTATGTCTCTGAATACTTCCTGTAAACATGCTGTGAAAAGCATTGGAGATCGTATCTCCTTGCCTGACGCCTTTCTTTATTGGGATTTTGTTGCTTTCTTTATGGAGGACTACGGTGGCTTTGGAGCCGCTATAGATATCTTTCAGTATTTTTACATATACGGCTCGTCTACACCCTGATTCCGTAATGCCTCCATGAATGCTGAGGTCTCGACTGAATCAAACGCTTTCTTGTAATCAATGAAAGCTATATATAAGGGTTGGTTATATTCCGCACATTTCTATATCCCCTGGTTGATAGTGTTGATAGATTGATAGGTTGATAGCCTCACTTTCGCTCTTTCATATTCTTCGCTTGTTCGCTCGGGCAGCTGGCCAACACCAACGCTCGCCTCAGGAACGGGCGCCTAAAGCTGCGCTCTAAAAGGCTTAGAATCATAAACAATTACTTTCCTTTTGTTCATCCTAATCAAGCATCATCACTGCGTACACGTCACGTAATATCGGCAGTTTTCGCGGTTTTTCGCGAAGCGGGAGTGGCACGATAAACCTTTGACCAACGGGGGAGGTCTAGAGATGGAATAGGAACAGATAGTAATAGCTTTACGTCATAGCGCCCCAGTGGCTGGCACACACACCCAACGTAAAGTCTCTCGCCTTGCACTATACAGGACAGATAGATACACTGAAAAGGGAAGGAAGAAGAGGTACAATGCCGGCACTTGCTCGAACACATGCATTTAAAACAACGTGGAGAGAGAGAGAGAGAGAGAGAGAGACAGAGAGAGGAAAGGGGAAAGGCAGGGAGGTTAACCAGAGAAAAAAAAATCCGGTTGGCTACCCTACGTTGGGGAAAGAGGGGAGGGGGAGGTAAAGTGGAAACAAAGTAGAGATAAGGAAAGGAAGGAGCATAGACAACGTGAGTTTTAGAGCAAGGTAAGCAGTAAAAGAAAGAGCGAGAGATGCGAAGGTGAGGGGTCTCGACAAGACACCCTCAAGTAGCACACGTCGCGTCAAGAAAATGCGCAGCCCTGTGTGGGCAGAAAGTTATTCGTAGCCTAGCGGTTACAGGTAAACAACAGACAGTGTTTTAAATCAAGAAAAAAAAATCAGCTGGTTTAATAGGAGAAAAAGAGCAGTTAAAATCGCCCGCAAAAGTTTGCTTGCTTCCGGCTATTGGGTAAGGCGGGGCAAAATGAAGCACGTGGTATAAAATGCGTCATTTAGCGCTTACCGCTCTTAATCTTCAAACCGCACAATCTAAGTGACCTGATACTTTTTCGACAGATCACACTATTTGTCTACTTTCCTTGATAGGAAAATTGTACTAGGGAGAGGTACAATGGAAGGAAAGAAAAGGCCCCGGAGTGCCCGTTAGTTGGTGGTCCGACAAAAGGAGGCAGCAAACAGATCGCTCGATTTTCCGAGCGTGTACACTGCAGTCCTGGCGCGTTGTTCTATCAACGAAAGTTTTTATTTTTTTTCTTCACTTCTCGCGCTACCCTTACGCAAAATTTCAGCGCAGCACTTCTGATTCTTCACTGTAGTAAAATTATTTGATCGTTGCTCTAACGGAGAGGCAGAACGTGAGCCTTAAAATAAATTTTATTAAGCGCATTTTTTGTTACCGCTCTAAAATGTTTCCTCACTCTTGTCTGGGGTGGTCTGGATGTAAGAGAGTGACATTCAGTACTGTATTTTTCGGAAATTACATGCAAAGAGCATGTAATTACACTTAATTTGGGAAAACACGCACAAGAAATGCGAGCGTACTAAAAGTGGTAAAAAGCTTCCATGAAATTTCGCCAGTGTCAAGAAAAAGAAACTAAGAACTAAAGGAGAGAATGCAGAGCTGAGCTCAATTCTCAGACCACCCACACGCAAGGCCAAGTTGTTGACAAAGGCTGACAGAAGGCTGGTGGCCTTGCAAAAAATGTAGAAATTGGAAGACCAGAGAAAGCGAAGGCGAAGGTATCCAGCCAGCCGCGCAAAATGCTCGGGAAGAAGTATTCTGCTAGTCATACGACTCGCACCAAAGAAAAAAAAAAACTGGTGGTGTTTGGTTCGCAAGAATTTCTGTCGCAAGATACCAGCAGAATCTGTGTCGATTCAATCCAGACCGCGTGGCGAGTTGGTCCATGACGCCTGCTTGGCCGCTCACGAGACCCGCTAAAATTGCCTCGTTTGCAAGTAATGAATCGTATTATTTTTTGCGGATGTCTCATTTAACACCTCTAATGGCACCATGTCTCCCCGGGGGTCGGGGCAAAATGTGACATTTCATACGTCTTAAAATTATTTTTATTTTTTAGTTCGATTAATTCTAGGGCCATTATTTTTTCACACCAAGAAGGCAGAAGTTCAGGGAGCGTTGTCACTGTATTTTTTCGTAAGTATTATTAAAGACAAGAAATTTCAATTAATTTGTAGATTTCGGCCTTATATTATCGCGCGCCTAACAACTTCTTTACAATAAGATTGTTCACCTTATCAGCGCAAAGGGTATGAAACACTATACGGATTACGCATAATATTGACTAAAAATTGGCTCCGTCTATCATCATATGCGGGAAGGTATGAAGTGCGTGCACGCCCCCCCCCCTTCTTTATTTAAATAGGGGGGGGGGGAGCTATAATGACAAAGAGAACACACAACAGTCCAGTCAGAGGATATCAGAGTGCCATGGCGTGTCTCAATGCCGCACCAGAAAGGTGGCTTTGCCGCGAGCTCCCCCGCTCGCATCTTATCTTCTGATTGGTCTTTGACGAGTGCCTAACTAAAAGTACACAGATCTCGTGCTCAGAAGACGAACGCCATAGCTGCAGAAGTCTGCAAGGCGTTTGTCCAGCAGCCCCAACGCAACACAGGGAAGAGAATACACCACACACGCGTTACCTCAAAACCGAAGTTGTATTACACGTGACGCGCATATACATATGGAACAGCTCACACGTTATCAACCCTTGGTCGCAGGCAACAAGGAGCCAAGCAAGGGAAGAAAAAAAAACAAGTAAGAAAACCAAGTCATAACAAACAGGACAAGGATGCTGGGTCACATCCTAGACACGTCAAGAAATTAACTTCCTTGAGCGGTCGCGCATGTATATGTGCGTGTCGCGAGTAATAAACCTTTCGTCGAGTCAGCGCTTTCGTGGCGTGGTCCCGCTTCTGTGCTTTGTGCCTTTTACGTTCGTGCCGTACCATTAGGACTCGGTTGTACCGACTCGCCAAAGCAGCTGCGGACATGTCCATTCGTTCTGACGTCGTCGTGATATTTAGCGCAAACAGACGGGAGGAAAGGAAACGTTTTTCGTAAATATATGAAAACCTTAAGTAGGCATATACGCCAACAGCTTCAGCTGAAAACAAGCCCCTGAATGCCCGCAAGGATTTCTATATGCGGCGTTTGGCAAGTGCGCAGATGGTCCGCGCGCTTATTACTCAAGTACACAGAAGTTCACATTGAAACCATTGAAATCATTGAGAAGGCGCTCCGCCGGGTATATACCGCGGGTTCCGCCCGCTTTTTTATACACTTATAATTATTGTCGCTTGTGGTTTGGCATCATTTTCACGAACGGCTACTATTTATGTATCAGCACGATGGACGGCGCCTCCTGCAGCGCTTGTGATTGCGACGAGACCATAGAACATATCCTATTATACAGTCCCTCTTTTGACAATGACTGTGTGCCATTTTCAGCCGACCGGACGACAAAGCGTTCACAGTTCTACGGAAAGAAATTGCGACAGGTCTCACCTCATGATGACTATCTATACGGTAGTGCGAGTAGCAATTGGACAATGCAGCGACAGGCCATATTCCCGAAGTCACGTTCACTTCGGTGCGCAGTGTTAATTCGGACACTTCCGCTGATTCGGCTGTGCGCCACGTACTTCGATTTTGTCCCACTCTGTTATGGCACTCGCTTGCCAAGTTCGCCCAGCGAGCATGGAGGCATGACGAGGACTGTATGACGCTGACGCAGTGACGATGAAATGAACGAGAAGGAATGATATCGATGCAACGACAGGGGCGACGACGGCACGACCACAACGATATGTGGATGTATGAATTATGACGATGGTACAATGATGACAACATGACGACCACGACACGATGACAATGAGATGACGCCGACGTGGGACGGCGACCGTATGACGACAACCGGACGAAGAAGCGGCGAGAATGACAACGATCGCACCATGATGACGACGTTATGACAACGAATGCATGGTGGCGTCTGTGTGACGACGACGCAACGACGACGATGGCACGACGAGGACGTCATAATCGCGATTGAACGACGACAGCACGATTGCGACAGAACGACAAACAAGGAATGACGTCAATGAATCAACGAAGCTGGTATGCCAACGACGGCATGACAAAAATAGGATTGTGATAATGAAGTGATGACGATGATGATGTCATGACGACAACGGTATGACGATGAATGTATGACGGCAATGTACTGACGACGAAGGCAATACAATGTCATGAGGCCAATGGGATGACGACGAGTATATGATAACAATGGCGTGAAGATCACTGTATCACGATACAATGACAATGGTAATGATGACAATGGTAAAACGACAGCGTGACGGCGACGTTATGGCGACGACTGTGTGACGGCGATGGCGTGATGGCCACTGCATGACGAGAGTGAAATGACAAAGCTGGAATGACGACGATGCATTGACCACGAAGGCATCGCGACCCCGAACCTAGTCGTCCAAGCAATTTGGACCACTGGGCAGGAGTAGGAGGCGTGACGACGACAGCACGACGAGAGTGATACTCACGAAGCTGGAATGACGACGATTGGACGATCGCGACGGCACCCCTATGGTGGTGTGACAAAGAATGCGGGACGACTGCAAACGAGTGGTGACGACCACGACGGCATCACGACCAGAGACGGACGGACGGACGGACGGACGGACGGACGGACGGACGGACGGACGGACGGACGGACGGACGGACGGACGGACAGACAGACAGACAGACAGACAGACAGACAGACAGACAGACAGACAGACAGACAGACAGACAGACAGACAGACAGACAGACAGACAGACGGACGGACGGACGGACGGACGGACGGACGGACGGACGGACGGACGGACGGACGGACGGACGGACGGACGGACGGACGGACAGACAGACAGACAGATAGATAGATATGGTTTGGTTTGGTGCCTATAGGTATAGCACAGCCCACTACGGGGGATTAGCCACAAATTGGGCGGCAGTAGGTAAAAATGGAAGAAAACTTTAATGGAATTTCGTAAATTAAGAATGATTATAATAAATGAATACTAATCGTTAACATAAATTTTAGGTCTATGTTAGGAAAAACTTAAAGTCAATATTTTTCATGGTAAGGAAAACCAAACTGATAAAAATAACATGTAGTCTCTTTTCGCTTACAAAATTAAATACGGCATATCTACGTTCCTATTGCAGCTTGCAGTATCCTAGTGCCGACTCCTCAAGAGATGGCATAAAAGAAGGTCCAAACGCAGTTAGCACCACCGGATGCAAAGTTTCTAGCCTATAAAGCGCGTATAACGGAACAGCTCTGGCATATTGCCGGAGTAGGTCCGAAATAAGTATCATAGGCAAGAAACTTTGTATCCTGTGATGCTAAGTGCGTTTGGAATTGGTAGCTGAAACCCATTTGTAACAGTAACCAGCTTGCTTAGTCAGTAATGTTACTAACTCTGTCATTACCGACTGTGGTTAAACCAAGGTGGCAAACAGTGTGACAACCGGGTTGTAAGGACAACAACCTTCTATTTAAAAGTGTGTATTCCCCCAAAGAGGGAAAATAGCGAAATAAAGGAATTCTGTCAAACTCACTTTTCCAGACACGACTCCGTCGACAGCCTGGAGCAAGCAGCCGCAGGCAATACGGGCGCACTGATTCGTTTCCTGCGCATATCGTGACACAAAGAAACAGCCACAGCTTTTACGCCGTATTTCACGGATCGCTACCTAAAAAACAAAACCAGAAAACAAATTGAACGGTGAACGAACTTGGCGTGAGCAGTTGAGTCGACCAGTCAGTTCTCATGTACACTGACTTGACAAATTCTCCGCGAACACCGATTTATATCTATATTTAAAATTTTCTAATGTTCCTAGGACCTGTTCATACTTACGTAGTTCTTGCATACGTTTACCTTTCTTACAACGTTTACCTTTCTTACAAGTTACAAAGTACATAATATTTCGTGCACTTAACAAACCACTAAGTAGAGAAATAGTTTTAACTTTTGAAGGGCAACAGGTAACCAGGGTTAAAGAGCAAAAGTTTCTTGGTGTTTGGTTCCAAGAGCACCTTTCATGGAATGTACACATTAATAATTTAGCTACCGAACTCTCCCGATCTGTTGGATGCTTGTATAAAATTGCACACTTAATACCTATTTGGCTGAAACAAAATCTATATACTTCACTGTTCTACTCCAGATTATCGTACGGCATATTGGTATGGGGTACCACAACAAAAGCTAACTACAACAGGCTCATTATTCTACAAAAGAAAATATTACGCATTTACGAAAACTATCAGGGACCATGTCATGAACTAAGCACATTACCATTATTTTTAAATACCGAATGCTTAAAGCTAACGACGTTTACGATTTTAAACTACTGCAGTATATATATAAAAATGCACTCTATATACACGAAAACATTAATGAAGCTCCTTACGATATTAGACTAAAAAGAAAACGGACCCTAAACACAAGGACCAAGTATGGTAAACAAACAACCAGGTACCAAGTACTAACAATCCTAAATAAGCTAGAAGATAACATTGATTTCAGTATGACAAGAAACGCCTTCAAAAACCATGTGAAGGAATTGTTACTAACACAGTGTTTGAGAGAGTGATTGTTGCTACATAAATATATTATAACCCGCTTTTTTTCCTATTTTTCTGTTTTACGTGGATACGTACATGTTCATAGTTATATGCTGCACTTTAGTGTACTATGGTAATTTACCTGTATAACCTGTACTTTATTGACTGTGAACCGGGAGTGGAAAGGGAAGAGGGGAGGAAAAGGGGAACATTTTTTCTTATTTCACCGTCTATATTAGTAAACAAACTGTAACCCAAAAATTTTGTTATTTCTGTTCTCAGTTTGTGTAAACTCGTGCATAATGTGTTAAAATATGTAACGTTGTGTGTGTCCGCTCACTGCCAATGAACTACCACTAAATAATGTATAATAAAGGCGTATATTGGGGGTAGAGGGGCCCCTGTCAGGCGCTGTGCGCCTTTTGCCCCTGCACCTTTCTTGAAAGTGTATTCAAGATGAAATAAACATTCATTCATTCATTCATTCATTCATTCATTCATTCATTCATTCATTCATTCATTCATTCATTCATTCCTATACTTTGTCCGTTTATTTTGATTTTTTCTACTCCCTGTTTCTGCTACTTATGGACTTACTCTTTAGCATTTTGGTTATTTTGTTACATAGACCTTTTGGCAATACTTTGCCATTTCATTACCTGTCATTCTTTTCTTGAATTTTTCTTAGCTAAAATTTTAGCATGACCGGTTCTTCTCGGTACCAAATTTTCGGTGTTTCATCTATAATAGAGAAGAAGAGAGCAAGTGATGCAAAAGAGTTGGAGATTTCACCGGTTCGTGAACTTTTGAACTTCGGCATAAAGCACACCGCACGCCATCAAACGACAGTTGTTTAGCGAGTTAGCGAATGTGTAAGCTGTCGAACGCTTGGTCGTTATATAGAATGCTTATGAGGCAGTGAATATAAATGAGTGAGAGAGCGTGTTAATTAATTTGTGAATTAGTGCAATACGGCGGGAGCGGAGGGAGAGGCGCAGAACATTCGACAGTTAGCCGGGCGATGTTAGGGATCGAGAGTCGTGCGATGCGTAGAACAGATAACAGGTAGTCGAAGATAACAGGTAGTCTACAAGAATAACAGAATGGGCGCGAGAAGAATGGAGACACAGTCGAGGATGGTAGAGAGGATTAGATGGAAGGAAAATATTAGGAAATTGGCAGGAGTACGATGTTGTCAGTAAGCACAAGGAATGGGTAATTGGAGATAGGTAATTAGGAAAGGCCTTTGTCCTGCAGTGGGCATAACAAAGGCCTGCGATGATGGTCATTATGTTGACAATTATGATGATACCGCTAATGCGTCGGAGTACATATTTATGTACCACGGTGTGCTCAAACGAATAGGCCTTGTTCCACACACAGGAAATACAGTCCTACTGTTTGGGCTCAGAAGGAAACACAACATTCTCAATATTATGAACGTATTAGGTCAATGTGTAAGATGATACAGCGGAGTCTGGGAGAGTTCCTTAGCAGCAGAAACTGCGCCAGCTGGCAAACACGCACCTGGCATATGCTGGTCACAGGATCGAGGCGGTGGTTCTCCAGCGTCACTTCCACCAGGGACATACTCTCTGTCGCCCTGACCAACTCGATGTGCTCCTTCCTGGGAATCAAAGCACACACAAGATGGGGTGGGTGTAGGTGGGAGACGCAGCACGGGGTGGGAGACAGGGTCATTCTCCCACGGTCTTGGACATTCTGTGAGCATAGCCCCTTAGTCAGGGTGCAGACATTTCTGTACGCGATTTGTACTTGCCTGTTCTGTCTAGTGGTGGGAAAAAGACAACGAACGTTGAGCTCCCGGTCAGTTCTGCTTATACCTCTGCTTATCCAACGTCACTCGAGTTCACTTCAGACTGCCGAGCGTTGTTACACATGTAAACTTTACGAAAGACACTTCTGTGTTTGACCCTGGGATGTTAGGCACGCTCTGTTCCGTCAGCTATAGTGAAGGAATGGCCTTTCCTCCCTCGAAATGCCTGTAGCCAATATTTACCATGTACAAGTGCTTTGAGCCGGTGAGTCAACTCTTTCTTTTTCTTTTTTTGAAGACGACATGGCTGACTGCACATTAAATAGAACTTTCTCTACTCTGTAATTTCGACGACACACCAGAAAAATGCACAATGTATCATCCTGTCATACTGACTTTCTCTCAGTGAAGTCTGTAGAAACTCGTAATAAAATTGTAAAATTTACCAATTCATAGATAGTGCATCACAATCCGTGACTGAAGCGGATAGTGCTACTAAAATACAAGCGAACCCGCGCATCAAACTGTCAACATAAAAGGAGCGTAGCCTGAAATAGTGAGTATTGCGTCTTTCTCGGACAAGAGTCACCCGTCGCGGTAGCCCAGCGGTCATGGCGTTGCGGTGTTGAGCCGAGCTTGATGTTTCTGGCTCGATCCCTGCCGCGGGGCCCGCATTTCGGGGTGGCGGTGAAATGCCAGAACGCTCGTGGTGCTTACGGTTTAAGTGCACGTTAAAGAACCCCGAGTGGTCAAAATTAAACCCCAGTCCATTACTACGAAGTGCTTTACAATAAGATCGCGATATCAGCACGTGAAACACTGTGTGTGTGTGTGTGTGTGTGTGCGTGCGTGCGTACGTGCGTGCGTGCGTGTGTGTGTGTGTGTGTGTGTGTGTGTGTGTGTGTGTGTGTGTGTGTGTGTGTGTGTGTGTGTGTGTTTGTGTGTGTTTGTGTGTGTGTGTGTGTGTTTGTGTGTGTGTTCAACATACGATGTTCCGATGTTCCACAACGATGTACAACATCCGCCGCCAAGGCTTGTGAGTGATGATGCTGGCTAACACTCCCACAGTTGGTTCTTGTAGGTAAACATAAATAGCCCAGAAAGTGGATGGAAAAATGGTGCC
The DNA here is from genome assembly GCF_038994185.2 of Dermacentor albipictus. Lineage (NCBI taxonomy): Eukaryota > Metazoa > Arthropoda > Arachnida > Ixodida > Ixodidae > Dermacentor > Dermacentor albipictus. The sequence goes on along the minus strand of NC_091821.1, from coordinate 351,155,835 downwards.
GCGGTAGCTCAAATGGTAAGAGCATCACACGTGTAATGCGAAGACGTGGTTTCGTATCCCACCTGCGGCCAGTTGTCTTTTCATCCACTTTAATTTCCATTGATTTATCATTTCCTTAATTCAATTAACGTACAACTAATTTCTCCTATGCTGTCATTGGTGTCCTTGTTTGTTGGCTTCTGAAGATATGAGTATTAAAAATCGGGTCCCTATACATATATATATATATATATATATATATATATATATATATATATATATATATATATATATATATATCGCAAAATTTTGATTTCGTAAAATTTGTACATATATTTCTTTTCTTTTGGACAAGAGTCAACCTGAAAGTGTGTAATGTCTTCTAATGTATGGTGCTGTGTCACACGCATCGCCACCTTCAAACAAAAACAAAAAAAAAAAATGGAAAAGAAGTTTGATGCGTATCATTACGACATTCGCATGAGATTTTTGCTTATTATTTTGACAGGCTACCTTTTGGCTCCTTATAAATAAATAAAGGAGTAAATAAATACAATTCTGGCGTTATTGTTCAAAAACCGCAGAGCTTAACGTCATGAAGCTGCGACGGCACTGGCGTCAGTTTCAGTGTACTCATACAAGAACAACTTTTTCTCGAGCGGGGAATTAGATACTTCGTAAAAAAGATTTCTTTTTGTTTAACAAGTATTATAATTAGATGCTGCTTCTGTTTGTCTATAAGTACGCCTAATGCTCTGCAGATATCGCTCTACGAAAGAGTTACAATAATCGCTCTAACTGTTAAAAACGTCATACGCACGTGTGCACCAGTCCCAGTTCTTCGTCGGTAGCATAGCGCGACTGGAAGAGAACATGTGACGCCAGGTCATACAAACAATTCGTTCTTGTTACAAGAGTCACCCCGTGCAATCCGCAACGTGTGGACAGCGTGCATACGTGTATACATATATGCGTGTATGCGTGTATACGTGTAGCCCGCCGTGCATACAAGAAACGGTCTGCAGAATATGTCGTCACCTTTGCACGCTGGCACATTGAAATAGGCCGGAGTAGGGAAGGCAGCCTGAACCTGTTCCACTAAAGTGTCGCAGGTGTTATGGGTGGAAATGGCGCAGAATAGGATAAGAAATTGAGGGTAAATATAAAAAGGTGAGGTACTGATAAGTTATTTTGAGTAGGTGAATGTATCAGATGCTTAATAGAAAAGAAATGGTCGAATACTAGAAAACGAAAGGGATTGTTACAAAATGGTGCCCCGTACATTGAGAAATTCTGATGACAGCTGCCATCCCGTCCTTCGGCCGTTGCCCTGTTGTTTTCCTCGTTTCCAATGTCGTTTAAGAGATTGTCAATTGCTCAGTACATGCTATGCACCGTGAACGAGCTTCGTTTGCAACTTTCTTCGTGTCTTTCTTTCGACTCACACCTCACAATCACTGCATCTTAGCACGTCGAGTATTAATCGAATAATGTACACTGTTAGCGGTTCTAAGCGTACATACAAGCGAAAGAAAGGAACGGAGCAAAGCAAAATAGAAGAAAAAAATAAAAAATAAAGTGGAAGCTGTCAAGACGTTGCACAAAACCTCCAAGATGAGCGCTCTATCCAAAAGTCCTCTCGTCTGTAACAGTTCGTGGGCGACTTGCAGCCTTTTAGGCCTCTCTGGCATCCACCTGCGTATTTCGAGAAAAAGAAAAGCTAGTCATACAAGACAGAGAGATAAGGGATAAGTAAAAATGGAGAAGATAGGCACGTCCCATTGACTGCCTACTTAAGGAAAGTGAATAAGGAGACAGAGGTGAGAAGGTGTACGCGTTTCAACTGAGTCTTAGGGTGGTTTTTTGATGCACTCTCCCTCGCGAAAGGGAAACGCCCGGGTTTGCATTCAAGAGGCCAGAGTAGTAGTAGTGTACATGTGTCATGTGGCGAGCAAACGATTGCACTGACCACCCAACATCAGTCCTTTGCAGTGGTATCGGCGCCCGGCAGTTCATAGTAATAAAAGCCTCCTGAATACCATTCTTGGCAATTATTTCGTCATCAGCCATACTTCATTGCGTATTTCTTAGAGGCAGGCGCTGTGAATTACAACTCCGTTGTCGTGACAACTTACAACTAAAGGAACAGGTCAGTGACACATTTGACTCTTGCGATTGTGGGAATACTAACAATATGGGTTCCGTGAAATGCTGTTCTAAACACGCAGTTTGGATGAGCGTATCTCGGCTTGCATACGTAGGAGACAGGCACGTACTCAAGGGGTGAGGGGGCCTTCAAGATTAGCCGGAATACTCCCCCTCTCATCCGCCCACGCCACCACTCCTCACACACAAAAATCTCTAATGTGCCGACAAATCAATCCGCTCGGCGGTCAACATTTTGCTGCCTTTTACAGCGAAAGCAGTGTATGAATAACTTCCGTAGTTTTTGTTGGCGTCCGTTAAGAGAAAAAAAATTATGTGGGCCGATCCTGGTGATAGTGTATAACGGGTGCAAGATAAATGGAACATACTTCTGTGGACTCGGGAACCTATAACGCGCCCTTCGGAATCTTGGGGATGGGCTTACGTATGGGGAGCGCTTAATGCCTGCGTCACCTCCACCTCGGACCGGCCAGGCATTGCACTACCTTCGGGATGGACCCAGACATGGGGACCGCTTAACACCTGCTTCACTTCCGCCCCGGTTGTTCCCGGTATTGAAATCTCTTCGGAATCGTCCTACGTATGGGGAGTTCTTAACGCCTGCTTCACCTTTGCAGCGGGTCGGCCCGATGTTGCACTATCTTCAGGCTGACCCGCAGCGGAGGTGAAACACTTTGCTTTTCGCTTGAGAGCTTTGATTGTCGTCAGCTTTCGCTGCCATTCAATCTTCACAGAGTGGAATGGTTGTCAAGTTTTTCACTCCTTTTAGATGGCGGTAGTTATCGGCATTTCCTGGGGTTGGGTGGCTGGTCTTCTCATCGATTCGGTGCCCGCACGATTAACTCAAGGTGAATCCAGTGGTCGCCATCTATTGCAGCAGGCAGGGCGTAGTTTATTGTTTTAATCATAATCTCTTATTTTATTTATGATGCCCAACACAATTTTTATGTCACAATCTATTCAACGATCATGCGCATCATTGTTGCTTCGTTAGTTCAACCTTCTTTATTTAGACTTATCCAGGAGCCAGGAAAGGGACTCGGTTCATAGTCAGCTGGTCTGTATGCTCATGGAACGAGATGTGGCCGGAGAAAAAGCCAGTTGTCTTTAACCTTTCCTTTTGCTTCATTATTTCCTCGAGTAACGGCTCGCCGCGATGCTGGCAGATCCCGAGAGCCATATATCCGCGATAATGTTTAGATAAGGTGGAAAATAAAATACTGCGTAACAGCGTCCATAATCAGAACGTGCTATAACTATTAAACTCATAAGCAACATTACTGTCATCCCTTACCTCGTCTGGTCTTTCCCTAATTGTACAGCACTTTTCGTGCAAAATTGGCGACTGGAAACAACAGTCGCAAGGTGAGGAGAAAAGCGATCTATTAAGGGAGTCCATGCAACAGCCAACAGAGAGGAAAAACGAAAAGTGTTTGTAAAAATATTTATGGATCAACATCTTTTTATTTAAGAAGGAAGTAGAGAAAACGCGGCCGGAAGTGGAGAATAATTCCGTGTGTTTTGAATGACTCTTCTACAGTTATCAATCGAGCCGCCTGACGAAGCCAGTTCCCTGCTGTACCAATAGAGGTGTTTTGTAACCTTCCGCGGTGGGCGCAGTACATCTAGAACCGCAGCGTCCTGCATTGTACGCGGTTGTACGGGACTATAATGAGCACGCATCGTTACGTAACTTCCCAAATAACAAGACGAGTCGGCTTTGGCACTTGATAGAGCAGTAAATGAGGGATCCAAAAGAACTGTGATTGTTCCGCGCAAATATACATTTCTCTATAATTCTTCCAGAGCTAATTCAAAAAACGCTACTAGAAATCTTTATTTTGCACTTTTGCTGGTTAACTTGTTCTTGGCAAGGTTCTTCCTGCGCATCTTTCACGAGCAAGTCCAGTTGATGTGGTTCTTTGTTTGCCATGTAAAGAATCCCATTTATCCCATTTATCCAAATTATTATCCCAAATTTATCCCATTTTATTCCACCATTGTCCTGCTGTCATATTTCTGCGGGTCTGTTTTATTCCTGCTAGCGTACTTACTTGCGATGCCAAGACTGGTCACAGTAAGTAGTAGTTTGTCTGAATAACTGAGTCGCATCTCGTAGAAATATATAATTAAATTAAGTTTGATTTTGCACATTATATACGACTCGTAACATTTATTTGAGTGTGTAATTTCCGCGCATGTGTAGGTGTATTCTCTGCCGTAGACAAATGCGGCCGTAACCGAACCGAGCATCTAAAGCCGCAGTGACGGTACTGCGCTCGCTGCCGCCGACCTACTGCGCGTAGGGACGTATATGTAGAAGTATGAAACGCGGGCGCCTGTACAAAACGCTGCCTATATATTTTCGAACCAAAAAGTAAAAAAGCAATCTCCAGCGCTGTGTCGTTTCTCCCTCCAGTTTACACATACACAGGGCAGCATACCGTGTTCTTGTTTTTGTTTTGTATGTATTTTTCCCTTTGCTTTCGTACTACTGCTATATATATATATGCGTGTTAGTGTCTGCGTGCGTACATGTATGTATGTATGTATGTATGTCTGTATGTATGCATGCATGCATGCATGCATGCGTGTATGTATGTATGTATGTATGTATGTATGTATGTATGTATGTATGTATGTATGTATGTATGTATGTATGTATGTATGTATGTATGTATGTGTGTATGTATGTATGTATGTATGTATGTATGTGCGTCTGTCCGTGCGTGCGGTATGGTGTTATCAACTTCGGTTACTTAACGCGCCAGCATAGGGCATCCCACTGGTTATATATATATATATTTTAAAATTCATATGCTTTTGTTTTTCCTGCAAGCTTAGTGTTTATGTCCGTGTCTCTATGGTAAGTGCGTGTGTGCGTGTTATATGGAGGAAGGTGTAACATCAGGTTCTTAGCTGTGGCCTGTGATAGCCGTCTCTCATGTAGCCTTTCTTATGTTCGCTACGTATAAACACCAGAGACATTTGTCTACTATGGATTGTATTCGCAGAAAACGTGGCATGCAAAGAAACATGGTTATTCGCTTACGTTTTCAGCGGATTCCAGTGTTTCAGCATAGCACTGTCAGTTACGTAGCACGTGGCAGCCATTCTGAAAGAGAACTCTGCGCAAGAAAAGAAGTACACTAAGACAAACTGCAGGAATTGGTAACAGCGCGCGAAATAGCAAATGTCCCTCACACCATGTATTCTGAGCCTTAAGCGCAGGCACAAAACGAGATTTTTCGGGATTCCGATAAAGAAGCATTGAAACAGAAACGCAGTTACGTCTTGTAAGTGTTGATAGCACGCGGACTTCCTTTTCTAATCAGGGACTGGGCAGAAAAGGAGAATCAGTCACGGCATGGCGAACATGGCGCCACCATCATTTTCAGGTTGCGCCGCACAGAGCCTCAACAACAAGGGGATTCCAGGTGTTTCTCGGGGCAAACAATAACGGCATTAAGCGTCGGCGTGTGATGCGAACAATGATACTCAACCTCAACACAAACGCTAGCGCGCTGATAAGTTCCAACTCGCAGCCAGCACGTTGTACTTGCAAATAAAACTTCCTTACGCGGGTGTAGCAATGCTTTTGTATCTATCTACCTCTTTCTTATCGTCTGTGTAAGCTTTCAAAACGTACCACGTAAGCACCCATATTTAGCGTCCCTCCTGATCGACTAGTGAGCCGATTATTTCCTTTTATTCGCCGACATTATTTTTTTTTTTTGCGCACTCGATCTGCTACACTTCTGTTCAACACATTTCCGTTCCCACTTATCTCGACATGGCATGAGCATGCTTCGTCGAGAACTAGCGGGCCAGAAGCAACGGGGTCTGGCCAGCCCACATCCGCTTCATCACCTTGAAACGTGCTCTATAGTCTTCACTGTCAGTGCGCTAATTTGGGCATAAGGAGCACAGCCTGGTCTATACACGATTAACTGACGAGGCCTACAGATCTCGCTGCACTGTATGGTGCCGGCGAGACGAAGCTTCCATCGCTCCACTCCCCACCTGCAAAGCACTCGCCCCGCTCCCCTCATTCCGCCGCAAGCAGTGCGTACCCACCATGGTGGCTTAGCGGCTACGGCGTTGCGCTGCTAAGCACGAGGTCGCGGGATCGAATCCCGGCCACGGTGACTGTATTTCGTTTAGGGCGAAATGCAAAAATTCCCCTCTATACCATGCAGTAGGCACACATTAAAGAACTCCAGGTGGTCAAAAGCAACCCGAAGTCCTCCACTATACGGCGTACCTCACAATAAAATCTCGGTTTTGGGACGCAAAAACACAGAATTTAATTTAACGTTCATCGCAAGAAGCGCGACGAAAAGTCCACGATAAGAAAGAAAAGGCTCTGACAGAATCTCGGGCCCCACTATTTTTGGGTCTATATTTCAGGCGCACATAAATGAAACACGCAGCATTACCAATACAGCCACTGTCATCGCGGAGTCTACACTGACTTCAAGAAGCACCCACCTTAGAGTCCCAGTCGAAGAGATGTGTAACGACGTCCGACGCACTGGATTGTATGGTTATAGACGCGCTCTCCTTTTTTTTACTGCTGTAGCCCCTCACTCCGAACGTGTGCATACAGCGGAGGGCGCAGAGGCACGCAATGTAACTTAGAGGTGGCTGCTTATCGCCGGCATGTGCGGGCTATCGTTTATATAGCATTTGCGCGAAGAGCCTGGTCGCGCGCCTGCGTGACATCCAGCTGGCTGCAGCAAAACGCTCTCCACGCTGCGCGCTGCAGTTTTGCTCTTTGCAGGATTAGTGGGGCAGTTCAGCAGAAATGGGCACGCGCGAATGTTACCTTGGTATGCTTCAATGATTATGTTTCAATTTGTTTTTTTTTCTTACTAGTTCTATTCATACTGCTCTGGCAGCAAGCCCGTGCTGCGAAAGCGTGCCACCGTCACACTTGGACGCCTTGTGTGCACATGTATGCGGAGCGCTCTCGCCACCGGCTGCTGTGGAAGCCACACTGCGGCCTTCGCTAAAATACATATAATATTTCGCATAGAGCAACCAAAGCGGTGAGAGCTTCTAATGCAGTTCTTCAAGTCCGCAGGCATCCGCGACTATTAAATTGGTAGGCTGCTTCACGTGTGCGCACAACTGTTGCTCTTTCCCTCGCCCTTGCTATCATTTCGTCTCTTTATCTCCTTTATCCAATGCAGGGTAGCAAACCAGACGTGCGTTTGGTTGACCTTCCTGTCTTCTCTCTCTCTCTGTATATATATATATATATGAGAGTCAAGGCCCGAATTCACAATTTTTCTCGTACGTAAGCTCTTTGCCATTGCCCGGCTGCCTTGGCTAAATAGCATGTCCAGCATCGGGGCTGGAATTTCTTCTCGGGAACATCCGCGCAATTGAAAAGCAGACCAATGCAGTAATAAACGTACTTCGGCGACTAGCAGGTACAACGTGGGGGGGATCAGTCTCTTCGCTACTACAAGTTCATAACGCACTCATAAAACAAAAAATTGCTTACTCGGCTCCTATTCTCCATGGTTTAACGCAATCTTCTGAGGAACGCCTTCAACGTTTACTGGCAAGAGGGCTGCGAGTGTGTCTTGGGGTGCCGCAGGCTACCTCGAGTTCTTTAGTAATTGCTGAAGCTCGTCACCCACCATTTCCAGTCATACGAACGGTTGAAACATGCCGACATATTTATCGCATCTTAACCCAACACGAGAATCATCCATTAAACCTCGCGCTTACCGAAAGAAACAAAAGCAAAATTCACGATGTTGTTCGAGAACATAAAGCATTATTACCAAGGTTTGAAATATGCAAAGTGGATGTTTGTTACCCTCCCTGGATGTTAACATGTCCTAAAATAGAATTATCGGTTGACGGGATTATATCTAAGAGAGACATGTTCATAGTAGCCGCCCAACAACTGGCACTCTTCCAAATTTACTCCTTATATCCCCAGTACATACACGTTTATACAGATGGTTCGTGTCATAAAAATTCCTCGACTTCAGCATTCGTCATTCCACATTTAGCGCTAGAGCAAACATTTAAATTATCCCGAGAGACATCTTCCACCGTGGCAGAACTGTTTGCAATCCTGTGTGCTTTGCGGTTCATAGCATCAAAAGAACATTCGCAAAAATGGGTTATCTTTAGCGATTCGCAAACCGCTCTCACATTACTACAGAGCAATAAGAAAAATTCTTTGAACACTTTGCTATTGTATGAGACACTCAAAGAACTTACAAAAGCAAGCGCACTGAACCACGTAATTGCATTCCAGTGGATACCTGGGCACTGCAATATTCCTGGAAATACTGCAGCGGACGCAGCTGCGAACCGGGCGCACAATAACGTGGAGACAACCAATCTTCCTCTATTGCGTAGTGAAGTCCGTCTGCCCCTGAGACAGATTTCTTGTCGCCTCAGCAAAACTACCTGGTTTGAGCAGCAAACTAAAAACTCTGAGTTATACTTTATAGACCCATGTATAAACTTAACAATGCCGGGAAATCTAAGAGACAACAGAAAATTTGAAACATTGGTACACCGCCTGCGTCTTGGTACTGCATTCACTAAACACTTCCTGTACAGGATAAAACGTGTCTCTAGTCCACAGTGTTCTTGTGGCCATACAGACGAAGATGTGCATCATCTTCTCCTCGAGTGCACTAAATACAATCCACAAAGAAGGGTACTGCAAGCAAATTTGTTGATATTAGACAGAAGACCTTTCACTCTTAAAAAAATACTTGGCCCATGGCCAACTGCGGGCCTTCAAAAAAGAGCGCTTCTTGCTCTGAAAAAGTTTTTAGAGGAGACCAACATTTTGGGAAAATATTAGGCATCAGATGATCCGAATGCGCTAAATGAGTAACATAAACATTGTTCGTGATTCATAATTGGTTTGAGGCGATCGCAACTTTTATGCAATATGTATAATTCTGTTCTGTACTTGCAGTGCATTACATGTGTTGAGTGTTATGACTGTTCTAAATATCTGAGTTTATATATGCGTACGTGGACTGGACTTATGCACAGAACTTTGCGACTCATATACTGTTGGACTGTATATTTTTTATTCATCCAGTGTTCTACTGAGTGCCATCTTTCGTGTCGCTATTCTCCCTTTTTACGCAAACTTGTTTTCCTTTGCCAAGTGACAAGGAGTAGCCGGTGCCACCATAAAGGCGCCAACCTCTCCTAATATTCATCTCAATAAAAAAAAATAAAAAAAAAGTCCTAGCGCAACAGATTTTTGTGAATACGTGAATACGGGCATAGATTCAGTCGGAGTTACTGGTATGCAGACTCACGCATTGTATTTTGAACTGAGTAAAAACATCGAATCGAATGCGATTTGGACTCGAATGAATTTGATCAGGTTTACACGAGCTTCGATTCATCATCGCTCATTCGCGATCACACTCACGATCACTCGGACTCACATTTGGTTCTCCGAGGCCCAGCCAAACGCCCGGATCCACTCGCTTCGACGTACTAAGAAAGATGAAAACTCACGCGCACTCGAACTTGTTGAATCTCGGACTTCCTGGCTCACTCGAACTCAACATGGCGCATCTGAGTCGGTGCCTTAATGAGTCTCACGGAGGGAGCCGACGCTTGAGTACGTTCACTTATCTGCGAATTAATGCTAGTGATGATACTTAAAATATTCGCCGTTCTACGTGCTCGCGTAGTAACCGCTTTCTATGCGGAGCAACGATGCGTCATAAAGTAGATGTTAGTCCTTTACTCAGTCCACTGTTCGCTGGAATAGCGAAGTACTTCTTGCTGGGTTGTAGTATTAGCAAGCACTAGAATTGACAGGTATAGACAGCTGCCATACAGTTCTTCAACCGCCGTGGTTGCTTAGTGGCTTTGGTGTTGCGCTGCTAAGCACGAGGTCACGGGATCGAATCTCCGCCACGGCAGCCGCATTTTTATGGGTGCGAAAACACCCGTGTGCTTACGTTTAAGAACCCCAGGTGGTGCCAAATTATTGCGGAGTCCCCAACTAAGGCGTGCCTCATGATCAGATCATGGTTCTGGTACGCAAAACTCCACATAATTCGATATTTTTTTACGGTTCTTCCTTCCCCTCACCATCCCTTTTTTTATATTCTCTGTTAGGCATGCGCTCCCATTATTGTAGTGCAGCCCCTTATATTCGACCAGAACCTAATAAATGAACGAACTGAATATCAATATTAAAAAATTACGACTCGAAAAAGCAATGTTTCCATTCGTATTTCATCACAAATGTTCGGTGAGCTCAACATAAACGTTATCTTCCCCGGGCGAGCCTGTTAGCATCATGTCGGCTGAAGTGCGCCTCTGTGCCTTGAAGCAGTTTCATCCACCACCAGAATTATTCCTTCGGCAACAATGACTCTTGCTCCTGCTTCACATATTAAACACGCTCTCTACTTCGTCCGAACCGCCCATTTACTTCGTTGGTGTTTCGCTAAGCCAACTTCTGGGTCCCTACAGATACATCACGAAGCATTCAATGACGTTTTGCCTGCTGACCTTGAAGTACCTTTTTGGAAGGCACGAAGATCGATTATAGGCATCAATTTATGGATTAATCTATCAATCGTCCGCGAACTCGCTACGCAGAACCGAGATATTGCTCTGTGTGCCCATTTAAATATCGTTTTCTCTTATCGTCGCGCTTACATGATAGCTGCGCGTTGAGTGAGGACCTGTGCATGCAAGTAGACTTGCGCGCTGAGCACATAAACGCGTACGCTTGTTTGACTGTGTGGTTTATCTATGAGTGTTTGCGTAGGAAACATCACAATTGCGTGCATCTGTCATCATTCACTTGCGTTTGATTTAGTCGAACGTGTACATGTGTGCGTGCGCTGGAATCAAGGACGCAGTGGCGTGTCTACCAGCTTAATCTCATTTCTGTTTCCATTGTGTATGAATGAATTTGTGTACTCTTTAGTGATAGCAATTTTACATACTTTTCCCATTTGAAATGTGTTTCTCGCTCTGTCAATCAATATATATTGAAGGTCGAGAGCGATATGTATGTATATATCTCTCTCGACCTTCAACGCAGAAAGCACCGACTGCATTTAATCAGTGAGAGGTCCACGTAAAGCGCGCGCGTCTCCGAAATGTCTTTCTTGTGGTCAGACTTAGCAAATTTCTCGTGCTTGAAAACGTTTCCGCGGACGGCTGTCGCCTTGACAATTGTCTTCTTAATTATTGTTATAGGGTTAAGTTTTCTAATTAGTCGACACGTGGCTGCCACTCTCTTTAGCGATATACAACTTTTGTTTCAACAAAAAAAAGAGCGATGCGATGACATTTATCCCCCGTAACCGTGCATTTAGTAAACAAAACATTTCGTGGAAGCAAAAGACGTGACATTAAGCACAGAGATTCATTGGATAAATAAGTGTGTTCGTTTTGCGCGAGGCCTATATATTAACGAACTGTACGTTGAAAGCCCTTAAGACAACAGTGTCGTATTCCCTTCCTTCATTCCATTTGTGCCAGCACGCCATTGAAACGGAAGCAGGACAGCATGAAGTATAGTCCAGTCGACACACTTGATGTACCTGGTCCGTCACCGCGCTTGGCAAAAATGGACGCTTGGCAAGTCGCCTTTCTTTGTACGTCACTCAATATGAGGTAATCAAAAGCAATTAATCACTGTAGCAGTGTACTGTGCAACGATATTGAAACAACGAAGTTGACCCAAGACTCATTTCGTTTACAGCTCGTAAGGAATGTAAGCACAAGAGATAAGCGTGCACCTGCGCCTGGGGTCCGACACCCGAAGACTCGATGAAATGGCCAAAGTGTGCTGCTCCAGCTTCTGCGCAGCGGACGTTCACCAACTGTTGTGGCTTTGTCTGGGAACGAGGGCTACCAAGCTATGAACAGATCAGGCAGACAGCTATAGCATTAACTCACGTACGATAACCTTCTCTATAGGCCATTAGTGCAATTTCTACTTTTAATCTTTCCGTCGCCTTTTCCCTTTCCCCAGTGTAGGGTAGCCAACCGGGCTCAGTCCTGGTTAACCTCCCTACCTTTCCTTTATCATTTGCTCTCTCTCTCTCTCTCTCTCTCTAAATGAGGAAGGCCTCCACGCTTTTATTTTAGCACATATCTCTGTCACAGATCCAGCTGCATGAAAAAAATTAATAATTAAACACAACAACAAAGCGCTACCCGAAAATTTTGACTGTGGATAAACGTCCTTGATTGTCGGTGGTTTGGGCGATAGTCAATGCGTCGGCGTGCGCGTGTTCTAATATTAAAGGTGAAACAATGTCGGCAAATGCTTACACGGCTTGATGAGGACTATACAGCTTTGGCTCCGGTTGTGGATTCGGATGACTCGCTGATCCAGTTTCTCCGATGGGTGCGCGGTTCATCTTTGGTGGCGTCAGGGGCTGAGGCGGTACCTGAACGACGATACAGTCGCTTCCATCGGCGTCGACAGAGTCACTGGTGCGTTCTGTCTCCTTGGTGGCCAGAAATTTATGCCACCAGCTGGGCAGCTTATGCCGCGTCGTTCTTGCAGCCTCACAAAGTTTGTGAGTTGGCTGACTGGTCAGAAGCGAGATGGTGAAACCTACAATTTGGGAGAGATCAAGAACCGCGGCGCGGTGGGAGTGCCGCAGACCAAAAGCACTTTTGAGGAAACCAAAATAGACTGTCGAGGACGAAACACGCAAACGCATTTCATGGAACAACACAGCTCTAAACATGGACATGTACGTCGCCACTGCAGAGAGTCGGCCAAAAAGCGGATGGTGGAAGCAAAGTGCGCACTGCTGTACTAAAATTTGCTACTAAACTAAAAATCTGAAATAATTTCACTCCTCCCTGGCCGTGGGACGTTCGGGTGTCAGCAGACAGGTGAGACAGATACGACTTTCGTGGCCTAGCCTCCTTCTTTCCTTTCTTTTTTTTCAATAAAATAACAATAATCACAACAACAAGACGGGGAAGGGTTAACGCACCAATGAGGAACGACTGACTGGCATCGGAAGAAAAAATATTGGCTTGAAGGTAACGGATAGAGGGAACAAACACAGACAGCAAAGGAATTATTAGTACAATGAAAATTAATATATTTAATTATATAGGGTGTCCCAGTTAACGCTAGCGAGGCTGTCTTAAAAAAAAAAAAAGAAACACGGTGCAAGATACGGAGGACTTACGGTGTTCGGTCGTCTGACCTGTGACGAACGAACACCGTTAGTATTATGGCTATATCTTGCACCGTCCTTCTTTATTTTAACATATTCGCTAACGCTAACTGAGACACATGATATACTCTCATTTATATACTATGGGGCGCCTCTCGCCGGCTGCTGAGAGAGAGAGAACTGGCCGTGGACACGGTCCGAACTGTCGTTGAGCGCTCTGATGGCACAATGGTCAGAGCTGGCCCCGCATAAATGTTAAAAGATTAAACGTCGCATGGTGTGGTCCCGGTGTCTTTCCTAAGGGTCGCGGCCGAGTCAGACAACCCACGTTCCCACAACGCTGAAAGTGGAAAAGGAAATCCGAAGACGAAATGAGCAAGGCCCTCACCTTTCTACCGCGCCTCTGTTTTCTTGCTTCTGTGGCGCTGCCATTTCCTACAGCTTCTCTTCCTTGCTTTTGTTCTTCCCGTTTCCTTTGTCGTTCGTAACAGTTGCGTTAGCGCTGTGACGACAGGTGTTGCGCTTTTCTGCGCTCTCTTCTGTTCGTCCTGCATGCGCTCCGTCGGTCTGAGCGAATGGCTGTGCTGCATCGAACTCTCTGGCACAGAACTGTCGAACAGCCGCGGCCGTCGATCGAGCCCTGGTCACCATTGGAAGAGACGTAGACCACATACTCCATGGTCGAAGTAAAGGAACACAACAGTAAATCAATTTAAACTGATCAAGCATCTTTTCAAAACACTATTTTAGTTTGTTTCATGGTAAAAACTCGATTACTATAAAAGAAAGTGCAGGTCAAAGTTCCATTTACTTTCTTTCTTTCTTTTTATGTTGCGCGTGAGGTGGTGCGGTAATTTCAAAGAAGCGTCGTTTTTTGTGTCTTTTTTGGCTTATTTTAATTATGGAGTTTTACGTGCCAAAACCACTTTCTCAGTATGAGGCACGCCGTAGTGGAGGACTCCGGAAATTTCTACCACCTGGGGTTCTTTAGCGTGCACCTAAATCTAAGTACACGGGTGTTCTCGCATTTCGCCCCCATAGAAATGTGGCCGCCTTGGCCGGGATCAAGCTTATATCAAGCTTCCTTCACCGTAAGAGCGACTTTTTCCTTTTTGGTATTGTGGAATGGTATAATTTACAATTACAGCTCAAATGATCTTCTTCTAGTGTCCCTTAATTTAAGCGACCGCATGCCTTTTACGTTGTCGGAATCATCAGGGCTCCGTCACCATATACATGGAAAAACGAACGTTTGGCAAAATGAACGCTTGATAATATGAACGCTTGGCAAACTGTGCTACATCTTCACTCAAAATTACGTTAAGGGAATATATTACACTCTATAAAGCCCGAAATTATTAGCTGTAATTGTCGCATTTGTTCAGTGATCTTTTTCTTTTAAGTTTTCAGTTTTCTCGGTTGATGTTGCGCAAGGAAAACGAGTGATTGCGTAACTGTGCGCAATGCCTTGTTCTTGCGCGTTCTCCTAATGCTCATGGGAACAATTTCGTTAAGATTTTCGGTAATAGGAAGAGTTCTTTATTAGACAGCCGTCCTCGCCGATGTTATATGTTCTCCAATTGGATCAGCGCAAGCTTGTTTTTACGAACCTGTCTGAACTTTAGACACCCTGAGCGACGATTCATCCCAAGGCCACTCCAATGCCGCAATTGTATGAGGCTGGGACACGTGAACACCGTGTGCGAGAACACGAGAGTTTGCTCACGCTGCAGACTCTTGTGCAGCCACGTTTCTCAAATGCACCAATTGCCTTGGGTCCCATGATGCTCCCTCGAATCATCATCATCATCATCATCATCATCATCATCATCATCATCATCATCATTCTATTTCGTATCCACTGCAGGGCCTTTCTCCCTGCGATCTCTAATTACCCCTGTCCTGCGCCAACCGATTCCAAATAACACCTGCAAATTTCCTCATTTCGCCACACCACCTATAGTCTTCTGCCGTCCTCTACCGCGCTTCCCTTCTCTTGGTACCCATTCTGTCACCCTAATGGTCCAACGGTCATCTAATCTACGCATTACATGACATGCCCATACTATAGCCCTGCTAAATGCTATGTTCGTTCGTGAGTTGGTGCGCGGAACGCTTGGGAGCAGTGCAATCACGACGCGCAACACTGTAAAATAATTTACATCCTAAAAAGTGAAAAAGGATGTAAATGTGTCTAGAACTCACACCCCTCGGGTGTTATCTATATAACGGACACCCTAAGGGTGTGAGTTATAGACACATTTACACCCTTTTTCACTTTTTAGGGTGTAAATTGTTTTACAGTGAAGTGGGCATGTCACGTGTATTTATTTTTTTTCGCGGGCATCCGCAGTAAGCTGAAAAACGCTAATTCTTAATAGATGGAAAGAAAGAAACTGTTTATTCGGACGTTTTGCAAACCGCTTTGCAACTTTCTAACTGGATTTTTTTCCCTAGCTTCGTTGCTTCAGAAGTTGGTTAATTAATCCTGATTAATTATCTAATTAAGCAAAACAAGAAGAATAGCGCGACACACCACATACAAAAGTGAGCAATATGCATTTGTTTGCGTCGTCTTAGAGTGCATCGGCATATTTTTAAACTCTGGCTAAAGTTAGCTGAAACACCCGCATAAACCTGAGCAGACGCCGTCAAAATTCATTAAATCATGCATGGCGAGTTTGCGTTTGTCTCTCTTGCCTTTCTTGTTCCGTTTTTTTTTTGCGCTGTTTTTGTACTTAAAATCATGTGCCAACTATAGCCCAACAGCAAACTCTCCTGAAACATCTAGGCGGCGTCGCCATCCGAATTTCGTTTTTGCTCCTTTTCTTGCTTACCAAGTCTCTTTCTCACGGTAAGATTGGCTTTCTTTTTTGTTATTCTAGAAGGGTAATTTACTAATGCTAATAAAAAATATATGTTCGCTTCAGTGTCCCTCGAAAAAGAAAAGCACCTGTAGACTCTGTCAAGTCCGCCGGTCCTGTCCAGTCTCGACATTGTTTTTGTGCTAATATTCGCCCGTCATTATTACCGCCAATACGCCGTGCAGGCTGCGGTTTATTCGACACGACCCGGCGCTCGCCAATCTCGGACCGCCAGCATCAGCTTGACAAATAATTAAATCTCAGCCTACTTTATAATTAGATGAACCGAGTTCGGAATGCGTACAAACAACTGCGTAGTCGCTGACATCACAATACTGTACAGTGATGCATATCATAAAGGACATGTACAGTAACAATGCAATGGATTCCAAGCCATTGTGAAATAGCGGGCAATGAACATGCCGATGCTGAACTGAAAGTGGCACACACCGACTCCATCTTCCAATGAATCGCTTTTTTCACGAACAGACGTTGCTGCCCTTCTTTCACACTCGGTGAGAACAGTCTTGAAATATTATTGTGAACATATCCCAATCATTGCCACGACCACCTGCACAGACCGGACACAGGTTTCAGTTTTCAGCTGCCCCTTAGGATTCGACGAGACCAGGAAACAATGCTATGTAGGTGGTCTGACACATGGTGCAGCATATACACTGCAGTACATGAAAAAAAAAAGAAAATAAACACGGGGATAATCCTGACTGTGTCTATTCTACCCCAAAGACCATTCACCATGTGCTTGCCGCGTGTGGCCACAGTGTGTGACTGTGTCTTCTCTAGAATCCTAGCCCATTTCACATGCGACTCTTATGTATATAGGAGTCTCGGACGATACCGAGAATGGGGTACGAGTAGCAAGAGCAGTGTTAGACATATTCAGTGAAACCGGCCCGCACAAGTGGCTATGAAATAAAGTGATGTCTACCATTGATTGTTATGGGCTGTGCGATTTGTAGCTTTGATGCATGTAGATTGCCTATGTATGTACACGCTTTTATGCAGTGGCGTGTAAACGTTTAGAGTCGTATGTGTATAGGTAGTGTGTATGTTGTAGTGATCCGGGGTGAACCGATAACAAAGACGACAAAGATGGAGAAGAGGAGACGACTGGTTTCAAGTGAAATGCCCGAGTAAATTTTTTTTCACGTTTTCCGTGTTTATTTCATAAGTTCTGTGAGACACAGATAACACCACTTTTTAGCATTGCCACATAGGTACGGGCGCATGTTAAGTATCCGATCGGATTCAGGTGCTTAACCGCTGGTTCTGCTCACACGCGCACGGGAAAAAATCTAGCCAGAGAGCGGCACCAGCCTGTGGTACCATCAAACATTTCCGGCTTCACTGTCTTTTGGCGCATCGCACCAGCGGCAAGTATACTCAATATTGCTTGCTGTATTTCCATGTGCTGCATTTGCGCTTGCGTTAGTTGTGCTATCGCATTTAATATGCCTCCAAGATGCAGCAGTGCAACTAACCCAAGCGCGAATAAAAGGACGGTTCCTTCAGATACATGTCGTCAGTGGTGGCGACCACGAGGTGACTGATGATACGTGGTAAGTAGTCGCTAATTAACGAAAATTCATTAATTAACTTGGAAGCTTTAGTTTCAGGAAGCTCATCGTAGTTGGTGAATCGAAGCGAGTTCTCCGTACAAGCCATATCAACTCTTTGATGGGGGAAAATGCAATTACCCGCGGAACTGTGGCACGACAAATTTCGGCTATTAGAAATCGAAACCGGGAGGCTGCAGCGAGTGAAAAGCCGCACCCCTCTGGGGCGAAGTTCGTCACCTAGCAGTGGGCAGCCAACGCGGCGCGGCTTCGTACTTGCGACGTCCCCCCCCCCCCAACCTCCCACCTCCTTACACACACAACAAAATTGGCGGTTATAGGTAAATAGGCAAGCTAGCGCACCGTATGACATTGGAGAAGTGGCACACACCTGATTTCACTCAACATCGATTGCATTCCCTCGATCCATCTATGCAACTGCGGCTGTTACTAGGGCTTCCGCGTAATGAGGAAACAATGCTGTGCCGCTTACGCTTGGGCGTCGCATTCACGAATGCATATACGTTTTTGATTGGAATGGCTGATAGCGCCGAGTGCAATGCCTGCGGTGTCGAAGAAACTATAGACCATCTACTGTGCTACTGCCCATCATTTGAAAATGAAAGACAAGATCTCTGCACAGCTCTCAACCAGTTATATAGAAAACCGTTCACCTTGAACAAGATCTTGGGACCATGGCCTCGTATATCGCAGCTACAAAAGGCCACAAAAGCGCTGCTGCGATATTTGAAAGATACAGGATTGAGTCAGCGTCTGTAATCCGGACTGAGTGACTGAACGATATCCCCGGTGGACTTTCTCTTCTTTCTTTAATCTTTCCGTCCCCGTTTCCCTTTCCGCAGTGTAGGGTAGCCAACCGGGCTCAGTCCTGGTTAACCTCCCTAGCTTTCATTTATCATTTGCTCTCTCTCTCTCTCTCTCTCTCTGGCGGTTATTTATTCTGTGCACAACATACTCGAAATATAGTTCGTATGCCTCTGTACGAAATGCTCGAAGGCGATGCGTCTAACATTTCTTTCTTAATCAAGTTCCCGCAGTGCTCTTGCGATGGTCGAATAGTTTCGCTATAGTGGCACATTGCGCAGTCTTAATATACCGTTCCAAAGCAAAGTGGAGAAAATTTTGTACCCTCGGTCGGCGAGGAGATCGAATTCTGGGTTTCTTGACTGCATGATCAGGGCATTGACGGCGTTTATTAATTGGCCGAGCTGTAAGGCTTTTGGCTGACGAAAGTCTTTCTTCGACGCATTAAGTGCTGGACGCATCCCAGGCCCGTTCATAACCGCCCTTGAAGAACTGCCGAACTGCCTCAACCATTGTAAGAGTTTGGGTCGGGTATGAATTAAGAGGTAGCTGGCCCATGCCGTCGTCCGACTCATCCACGCTAAGGACGTTGTTGAAGGGAGGGACTTGTTCTCATCGAGAACGAGGAATACGGGAATGATGTATAATATCTACATGAAGGGTGGAGAACGTTACATTTCATCAGTCTAGCATGACTGAAAAAGAAAGCACATCGAACAGCCGACAACGGCTGCTTAAAAACCCTCTGTCCTCCCTAGATCCCTAGGTGAGGGAAAACTGCCGTTCATCCTTCGTCCAATGGGAGCGTCCAAAGTGTTCGTAGACGACCTGCCTTTGAGGGGGAGGGTTCACACACTCACTTCCGCACACTTTGGTTTCACTGAACACACCGAGTGGGTCGTCGTAGACAGGAGTTCATACGCTTGACCCAAGCAGGCGCCTCTTGATACCAGAGCTGACCCCCGCAGCTAGCCGCCGCGTCTGTCCATTGACTGTGACGACTTCTGGGGCCCGTGAGAAAGCACCGCAAAACACCCTTTTCCAGGAGTTCTCTTATTCCGAGTAGACCGTGAAGGTGACAGCGAATCAACGAACAATACTCGGTCCGCTGGATGTGGCTAGACTCGCTGGCGCCGCTGGCTGTCCGCAGGAGGCGCATTGTCTGCTTTACAAGACTTGGTTCGTTGGATTTTGTGGCGGATGGACGTGCGTTTCGGGGCTCCGTGGCGACGACGAAATCATAAGTTTTTGTGCATGCTTTGAGCTTGCTTCTGTTTTTATTTGCTGTTTTTTTGTATTTAAATAGTAATTGGGCGTGCGGACGCACCTGTGTCGTGGCTTCAGCGACTTCGTTCGTGGCTAGGTGGTCTTTTTTCTTCTTGTTGGCTGATGTTTTTGAAGAGTTTTGTTTTGCATGAGGCGGGGGCGCAAATTTTGAATTCGTGGTAAGCGTGGTAAACGTGCCGGCTTTGTCTGGGTCTGGCGGTTTCCCTCGTTGGACCTGGGTGCTAGGCGGACCTGTTTGATAGGCCTATGTAACTATCTCAGCTAGCTCTTCGAAGTGATTTGGCGGACGTGCTCGTTCAGCCTGAGGAAGTAGACCTAGCGATGAAACCAAACAAAGGGAAGGCCGCGGGGGATGCGGAGCAAGTGCAGTGCGACGAGTGCCTGCGCTGGTGCTCCCTCGACGAGACCAGTTTCCAGAGCTTAGCAGACGCGGAGGAGTCTAGCTTTACGTGCAGGCTGTGCGAAAAGGTCAGGGAAGCAGTCCAAAAACTGGAAGGAAATTGGACAGCCAAGTTCGAGGAGCTGAAAGCAGACCTGAAGGAGGAGCGGGAGAGGCGGTTAGCTTTGCAGGCGAAAGTCGCCGAGTTGGTCAAGGTGGAAGCGGTGCAGGCCGCGCAATTAGTAAGAACCGTGGCCGAGCTTGGAGAACAGAAGGAAAGGAGAGCAGAACTGCATAGGCGTCTCGATGCGCTTGAGACGCGCGCAGCGGAGAATGATGGGTCGGGAGACCAAGCCGGAGGCAAAAGCACAGAAAGTAGGGTAGACCCTACATGCGAAGTCGGGGGCAGGGGGGCAGAGCAAGCGGTAGTCAGCTCGCCGCCGGTGAATCGGCGTAGTTATAGCGAAGCAGCGCAACACGCCCCGCGGGAGGCGACGCTGCAGCCACAGGGGCGCCAGCGAGCGCGAGGAGAGGAGGGGAACAAGCTAACCCCAAGAAATGAGCTCATAGCCAATGATAAGCACAACCTGGAAGTTAGGAGGGAGGGAAAGAATGCCCTAGTACTTATCGGTGGTGATTCAAATATGAGGAGGTGCAAAAGAGCTATAATGGAGCGGGCAATGGGTGATAAACGGGTAGCAGTCGGGACGTTCCCAGGCAGGACAATGGACGCAGTACTGAAAGAAACAAAAAGCGAGCTTTCTGAGAATGTTGCAGAGCGCAATTTGGTAGTGGTAGCGGCGGGGCTAAATGATGTGTTGAATGGTGAAGCTGCAAAAGTAGTGGAAAGATTAGCGGAGGGAGTTGACGATTTAAGGGCGATAGCACAGCAAGTCCAGATCGTGGTATGCACAGTGCCGGAGGTGCAAGGAAGGAACGGAACAATTGCCAAGGACGTTGTGGCTGTAAATTGTGAAATAAGAAAGCTAAGCCAGGAGAAAGGATTTGAAGTGGCAGATATAAACAGAGAAGTGCATAGAGCAGGCTCTGGCGGAGGCTTTACACGAGATGGCATCCACTTTAATGGAAGGCTAGGAGCCGAGATCGGCTGGCGCCTGGCAGGTCGGGCAGTAGCTTTTTTAAGGGGTCCACTGCGCCTCAGGGCGTAGGGGTAGGTAGAAACAGTGTAGAAAGTTCAACAATAGAGGCTGACGCCAATAAAATGGCCACTAGGAGGTCCAGGAAGAAAACTACAAATAAATTTAACACCAGGATCAGGTACATAAACATGCAAGGCGGTAGAAAGAGAGCGAGGTGGTTAGAAATAGAACAGCAGTTAAAGGACGAAGAAGTAGGTGTATACGCGCTATGCGAAACACACCTCAGGGATCTAGAAGACCCACCGCTGATTGAAGGCTACGTCTGGGAAGGGAGCAATAGAACAACAACGGAGAGGAAGGGAGGAGGAGTAGGTATGCTCATACACCAAGGAACAAATTGGCAAAGAATAAAGTTAACTTGCAAAGAACATGTCTGGGTATCAGGTACAATTGCCGGTAAAAAGGCATGGCTAGGAGTAGTTTATTTAGGGACAGGGGACAAATACAGGCAAGAGAACAAAGATCTAGTGAAGTGTCTCGATGACGATATAAAGCAGTTTGGAGAAGGTGCCGATATTTGTCTGCTGGGTGACATGAATGGCCACATCGAGGATCTGGATGAATACACAGATTATAATGGGAAGTTGATGCTAGACTTCTGTGAATGACACAACCTAGTTATAGCGAATAGAGAAACTAAGTGTGAGGGACAAATCACGTGGGAGTCCCGTAACAGACAAACGACCATTGACTACTGCTTAATGTCGCAGGGATTGTATAGCAAGCTAGCAATAATGGAAATAGACGAAGAGGGGAAGTACAGCCTCGGAAGTGATCATAAACGTATTAGTCTACAGTTGGGAGCCCTAC
Organism: Dermacentor albipictus; assembly: GCF_038994185.2. Taxonomy (NCBI): domain Eukaryota; kingdom Metazoa; phylum Arthropoda; class Arachnida; order Ixodida; family Ixodidae; genus Dermacentor; species Dermacentor albipictus. The sequence continues at coordinate 351,133,605 of NC_091821.1, read as the reverse complement.
TCAAAAGAGAAATAAGGGGAAGCCAAAAAGAGTACGCAAAATTAAATGACGCGCAAATAGCGCAAATAGCGGCTGGCATAGAGGAAGCAATAAAGAAATATCCCATGGAGAGGTGGGATTATAATCAGTTAGAACTACTCATTAGTACAAAAATAAAAGAGGTAAAAGGAGTAAACCGCTGGAGAGGAAAGGGAAGCCACGAAGTTGGTGGAATAAGGAAATTAGAGAGGCCATCGAACAACGACGGTGGGCATCTCGGGAACACAGAGAAGCAAAGAGGGCGCAGTTATCTGAAGAGGAAATAGGCCAAAAATGGGAATATTATCGACAAAAGAAACAACAAGTGCAGGTCCTCGTCCAGGCAAAAATAAAGCAGTCCTCTGATCGCTGGCTGGCTGAAGTTCGCGATGCAACTAAAGGGGGGTCAAGAAAATTCTGGAACCATATAAGCTGGCTGAGTAAAGCTAATCACAGAAAAGAGGAACAGATTCACGATACCGAAGGAAATTGTTTAGAGGGAGATGACGCTGTGAACTACATTGGTTCAGTTATAGCAGAGTCATTTAGGAAAGACGATAGGGTAATCGCCCCAAGTGAGGGAGCAACGCAGAATAGCATAATAGAAAACAGCTTAGAATTGACCAATCTTAACTGGAAAAAGGCGGAAGCAAATGTTCCAAAATGCACGTCCGCGGGGATAGACGAAATTCCAATCAAGTTAATTAATGAACTTGGCCCAAGAAGCAAGGAAACGCTGATAAAAGCATTGGAGGCAGTCATAACAAATAAACAAATTCCGCACAGCTGGAAACAGAGTAAAATGAATTTGATTTATAAAGGGAGAGGTGATAAGAAGAACATAAAATCTTTCCGACCAATTACGATAACATCAGTTATATATAGGCTGGCGATGCAGGCGGTGAAATTAAAAATGCAGTCATGGGTAGAAAGTAATGGAATACTTGGAGAACTTCAGAACGGGTTCAGAAGTGGTAGGCGCTTAGATGATAGCCTGTTCGTGCTTACCCAGTGCATAGAAATAGCCAAGGCGGAAAATAGACCTCTGTATTTAGCCTTCCTGGACATAAGTGGTGCGTACGACAATGTGAACAGGGAACTCCTGTGGAACATATTAAAAGCTGAAGGTATCGGTAATGAGGTAATTGATTTTCTACAGGAACTATATCGAGAAAATAATGTTGAAATAACATGGGAAGGAATCAAGAGTACGACAACTGTCGAGGTTCACAAAGGATTAAGGCAAGGTTGTCCTCTATCACCGCTGCTGTTTATGCTTTATATGATAAGCATGGAAAGAAGGTTACAACGAAGCAATCTAGGGTATAATCTGTCGTACAGATTAGGCGAAAAGGTTGTTGAGCAACGACTACCGGGTTTAATGTATGCGGACGATATTGTACTGTTAGCAGATAGCCAGGAAGATTTGCAAACTCTGGTTAATTACTGTGGGGACGAAGGAGACAGTTTAGGTTTAAGTTTTAGTGCAGCTAAGTCCGGTGGGATGTTTTTCAACGATACAACTGATCAGGAGCTTACAATACAAGGCCACGAAATACCCCGAGTGGCCGAATACAAGTATCTCGGGGTATGGATAAACAAAGGGCAGATGTACACGGAAAAGCACGAACAGTCTCTAATAGCAAAAGGGCGAAGAGATGCCTGGATAATGAAACATAAGGCATTGTGGGGTTACAACAGGTATGAGGTACTGAGAGGCATTTGGAAGGGAGTAATGGTGCCGGGGCTTACTTTCGGGAATGCGGTCCTGTGTTTAAGGGCAGAGGTTCAGTCGAGACTAGAAGTAAATCAGAGAGCTGTGGGAAGGTTAGCACTAGGTGCCCACGGGAAAACCACAAACGAAGCAGTACAGGGAGATATGGGCTGGGCATCATTCGAAGCAAGGGAAGCTCAGAGTAAAATCCTATACGAAAAACGTCTGAGGAAATTGGATGATAACAGGTGGGCCGCCAAGGTGTTTAAATACCTACACAGAAAGAGCGTTGACTCACAATGGCGGAAAAGAACTAGGAAGCTAACCAGTAAGTATGCCAGACACGAGGACGAAAAAGGGCAGAGCATTAAACGACAGGTTAAAAATGCAGAAGGTAAAAATTGGATAAATTCAATGGAAAAGAAGCATAGCGTAGAACTATATCGATACTGGAAACAGCAGATCAGGCAGGAACCGTTTTATGATAACTCAAGAGGCAGTGCCCTACTCTTTGAAGCTAGATCAGGATGTCTTAGAACACGGAGCTATACACCAGAACACCGTGAATTCAAAGGGCGCCGCCATATTGATGAGCGCCGGTCGCGCCATCTATCCCAAGCGCCGCGAAGTAAAAGTGGGCTGCCACGCCGGGAGATGCGACCCGGCGCGAAAGCGAAACTTGGGCTTTTTAGCTGCGCGGAAGGCGTGTTTCACGTTTTTTCTAACCTGTCATTTTCGCTCTCTGGATTCAATCAAACTTCAAGACCTCGTGCAAGTCCACAATGGACACACTGAGTGCTGTGCAGACTGCAGAAGCGAATACATCGGGTAGGTACGCTATTACGTTACGTTTGTACAAACCGCGCGCTATATGCTACGACACCTGTGAGCTTTTTGGCACGTAACCTGTGAAGGAATTTACAGCACTGTGTTGGTGCCATATATTATTAAAGCACGCAGAACACTGTCATCTGCGCTTTCAGTTTGGTCTTGTTTGTAATGGTCTCTACTGGGTTGGCCGCGCTTGGCAACCAACTGGCGAGGTCGTTTGACTGCCTGGTTAGCAGACGCCTGCCCTTCACCACCTGCACACTGAAAACAAAATATATGTTATAGTAAGAAGGGCTGTAGTTCTTTCCCATGCCATCACTTTTGCGAAGATATAAAGTCCTCTCAAAATGAAATAGAAAATACACCAGGCCAATTGTATCGTGCAACCACTTAAGAGTACAACATTCAGAACAAAAGCCTACAGCACTCGAACAAGCAGCATATGATGCTAAACCTGCACTCATTGGAAAATGAGGTACTACAGTAGTTATAATGTTCAACTACATGAGCAGTCAAAGCCCGTATAACAGGGCGAGCATGACAGATGCAGGTGTTGTACAGTTGCACAAACCATGACAGGGCACGTAAAATTACCATCCCTACTTAAAGCTGCATCATCAGGACCCCTTTGGTACAAGACAACAACCGCACCTGCATTCCAAGAAATTAGCCCCACCAACTGCAGCTACCTGGTACCAGACCTGTTTCGCTTGTGCGGGGCCATCGGATTGTTGGCGCTCCCTTAGAAAAGAAAACAGTAAAAAAAAACTAGTGAGAACGATCAAAATTTTGTTACAAAATACAAGAATAATTAAGCACCTTATTTTCCTCGCCATATGAACGGAAATATTTTGCGCTTTGCCCCGCATAACAGCCCGCACGCAGTTTAGAGCTCAGGAGGCTCAAATGAATACGTTACGAATGACACCTGCAACACCAGCTCGTAAAGGTAGGTGCGCTTCAAGAACACCTTCGACGACGAGTAGTCGTCGTTTACGTTTTTGTGGACGCATGCTACGTGACGAGCAGACTTCGGTTTACTTTCATTAGCAATAACGCTCACCAGCAAGGCCTACAACTTGTCGTTCACGCTTAATGGTCATTCCGTGCACCAGCTGCAAGTATCGCTAACCGCAAACTCAACTGTTCCGCTTAACCGTCGGGAGCTCTGCCTGAATGAAAACACGAAAAGCCTTTTTGTGTTATAGCCAAGGCGAAGCACGGGCGCGGGATTCTGCTCTGTAGGCTTGTTGCCCAGAAAGTGCTCGGAGCAAACCTGCGTATTACGTTTGTAGGGCGCAAAGTTGAACGTGGCACCAAGATATACACAGATCGAATACTCACTCGTGCATTTTCACTGAGTTGGTAGTTCTTCCCATTCACTGCAGCTATCCATCGGTGACGCAGCTTGGCATTCTTCGTTGCGGATGGAAATCGGCGCAGGCTGAAAACACCGCACCGGCACGATCCCCTACGTGTGTTGTGCTCTTCGCAAACAGCGCTAAGCAACCTGCTCCTTTTCCGCTGGTTGTTTTGGCATCCAAACACGACGCAATGATGCCCAGATGACTTCTTCTACTTTGGATCCGTGTGAACGGGCACATTTCCGCACTTTGGAGCCCTAGAGCTGGCGTTTGCCATGTCTACTGGTCGCCGGCGAACACACTTTGGCAGCCCAGTACAAAATAGCGCCGGTCGACCGGGCAACCCGGGTGCGAGAGTATGCGTTCGGTTAGTCTGGGTGCGAGACTAGCGTGTTCTGGTCTATAAAAAGAAATTTAACGAAGAAGAAGACACATGTACTGTGTGTGGTAAATATGTAGAAACAATGGAACACCTCATACTAAAATGTGATGGTATCAATCCCGATGTCGATGCGGCCACAGTCACCCTTCCTGAGGCCCTAGGGTTCAGAGATAATGATAGTCATGTAAATAAATGTGCGGTGGAAATTAGCAAAAGGCGATTGGAGGATTGGTGGCTCAAAAGCAGAGAGGTGACATAAGGTTAAAAGGGTAGGAAGACGTATTTAAAGAAAATCGAGAAATTCAATAACACGCTTCACAGATAAAAATAAAAGGCGAAATAAAAATCTGAGCATGGTGGCAACTGCCATCGCCCCGTTTCAAAGGGGACGCTCCTACCATCCATCCATCCATCCAAGGCGAGTCGTCGCAGCCATAGAGTTTCTCACTACATTACCTAGAGGGAAATCTGGCGCTGCTGCGCTGTGGTATGCATGGGAATGCCGGTATATTGTGGATTCGGATTGCCATCGTTCTCGTAGAGACAGGACGCCTTGAAGACGCGCTTGGCAAGTACCGTTCCGTCTGTCACAATGATTCATTTTCTACTAGAACAGCACGTGAAAAGCTGGTTTAGCTTTATTATTACGCGAAAACATGTTTTGTTTAACTATGAGAACTTGTTATTGTGTGTACGACTACATGTTAAATAAGAAGTATCAGTGGGCCGCTAAAGTTGGAGGACAGACGATAAGGTTCGCGCTCGCTTTGAAACAGTTGGTCGTCTGTTCTTGCTTTTCTTCGCTTGGTCATGCATTGTGGTTGAGTAAAAATGTAATATGCATGAATGGAAACATTTTATGAAGATTTTACTTTGAGAATGCGTTATTCGCGTAGCCATATCCACGTTTTAGACGAAGCCTCTTACAACACCAGCCAACACGAGCCTCGCAGACACATATACCGTCATTCCCATGACGGCACGGTGCCCCCTTAAGAAACTCCCATAGACGGTGGCGCCAGATTACCCTCTAGGTGTTATAGTGAGAAACTCTATGGTCGCAGCGGACCGGGAAAGTTTGGAAGGTCGCTTCTCAGAAGATCGCCAACACCGCAGGTCGATCGAAACAACTGCAGCGGGCCGTGAAAGGCTTGCAGTTCAGTACCCCTGCAGGCCGATCGTAACACCATGCAGTTATCGCAAGAACCGTTATCACGCGAATAAAAATGGCCCTGGTGAGGGAGGCGTTATGTCCACTCGTACGATATGTGGCACACTGTTCTCTCTCACACACACACACACACACACACACACACACACACACAAACAAACAAACAAACAGCAACAACAATAATAATAAAGATAATAAAGAAGAATGAGACGAGGAAGAACGAAAAAAGGAAACAGTGAAGCTAGCAAAGCATACTGAGAGAGGGGGAGAGAGAGAGAGCAGAACAGAAACTGCAAAACTTGCATAAAAAAAGAAACGGTCATCTAAATATGTTATGCCTATACAGGTCATTGTGTCTTTATATTGTCTGAAATTACCTTTATTGTTATTTGTTATATTTGTTGATTTGTATAATTGGCGTACGCGTATAATTGTAGACTTGTTGGAGCGTAAATACTCGACAACTTTAGCGAAACATCTGAACTAAGACAGCAACACTGAGTAGCGCGTGCGTGCGGTTCTGTATTTCTGCTTAATCTGTTCACTGCGGTTTTCTGCTACGGCTTTCAGAGGCTTGAATCTAGTGTTGACAAGCGCACGCTTTCTTTAGCGTGAGCTAAGAATATCAGCCATGCGAAATCTACAGCTTCGACGGACATTAACTAAAAAACTTTCATTGGTAGACACCAACTGCCGCATTTGCTCCGACGCTGATTCCGGAATCGTTTACATCGTCAGTGGAAACTGCATCGTTTCTCTTGGGAGCGATTTAGAGGTATTGAAGTTGGCGTTAGTCTCTGCTAGTCTCTGCATGCTTGACGGTACAACCAATCTGTTGAGCAACTCGGAAGTGATCACCTGAATTATGCTTTAGGAGACCAAAACCCTGGTTGGCGAGCTGGGCAATGACGGCGGCGTCATTTCAAGCTTCGTTTTCTTGTCGGAGTTCCAGTCACTTTGCGTCGGAAAAAAATCTGGTGACATACTGATGTACGACGTCAAAAGTGGCACTGTGAGTAATAGCGCCTCTTTGGCTTCATTAGCTGCGTGAAGCTACCAATGTAAAAACGGACTGAGAAGGTTTCACTGGTTGTCACTGCAAGCTATGGAACCGAAAGCAAATGTGGTTGCGAATGTGTGGTAGTGATCGCGCGATTTATCCGAAATTATGTGCATTTTATCCGCGTTGCTGCTTTACGTGTGTATCCTGTTTTCCTTTACACTTATGCTAAAAGCTGGAGTTGTTCGAAGTCGATTAACAAGCAGTGCGACTTATTGTCACTTCTGAAGTATGTGACCTTCATTGCCCTCCAATCTGTCTGTTTATAGGCTCAATCAGTTGGCAATGTTACGGGTGGCATTTTGGCCATGCAATGGAGTCCAGATTATGAACTCGTCGTTATTGTTTCGGGTACGTACACTTTTTCTCATGCCTCTATCAATTGCCTGATCTGTTCTACATGGTTTGCATGTAATGTGGATGCTTCAAGTATGACTACATATAGTGGATAAGGTTCACAGTACGATGGAGTCAGAGTCAGAAGTGGTTTTATTTAGGCATAAGATGAATTACAACAACGCACATAAAGTGATCAGTTGCCAAACTAGGGAAGCTTAAGTCTGGAGCCAACATTTAGACAAAAAGACCCCATCCTAAGACTAGACCCTTTGATGAAACATTGGCTGCTGGCTAAGGATTACTTTGTTCAGTTGCTGTTTATAACTGATAACAAAAGCTGACAAGGTCTAGCTACAATGCCAGTCGCAGCAGGATAATGCGAAGTATTACTGGCTGTCATTTCCAGATAACCGGTTAATGATGTTCGTCACTTCATACTATCAGCTAGTGTTTGCAACCTTATGAAAAGCAGCTGTTACTTCCTATTTATGTTATCGTCAACTCACTTTGGTAGAACTCACTCTCCTGGTTTTCACATCCTCATGTGCTTGTTTGCAAGTTCAGATTCAGAATATATATAGAGGAATCAGAGGAGGATTTTCAACATGATCTACTAAAATTGTAACATCTACTGGCTTTGCTGCTTATTCATGCATAGCAAATCATGGGCTTGGCTGTGATTATACCTCTGATGCATTAAATAACTTTGTAGCTGCAGCACGTTCCTTTAGTTTAAGAGATCTCGCCATAAAAAACAAAAATCAGCTTGTGTTGGGGCATTATATTTAAATAGAAAATGCATAATTGGAATGCGTCGAAGCTGTTCATCACAGGATGTGGAAGTTTGAAAAATACCATAATCTTGCAGATAAACATGGGGGAAAAAGGTTGCATCATATTGTGTGAAGATTTCCTACTGATCACTGCGTGGCTAGCAGTTGACATAAATACTGCACATTTGTATTGACTTAGTGCTTAATGGTAATATATGGTCCTGCAGCTTAAATTTTACACATCATATATTCATGCAGGGTCAGTTTGAGTGTCTCTGCTATGATTCACATTACAACGTCCTTTTCCATTGCACCTTAGGTGAACAGAAGCTGTTGTTGATGACAAAAGACTTTGACGTTATCTCAGAAAAAGAGCTTCATCCTGATGAATTTGGCCAATGTAAGTATTTAGCTTTTGCTTATATATTTGGCAATTCTGCTTTCTGCATTTATTTTTCTTTAATGCTGATTTGTTACCTGAAAACTTCAGCAACTAAGATATCTTACTGTGAGCCCATAGAACCAACTGTACTGCTTGTTTTGGAAATATTAATTCATAGTCAACCTTTTAAGACAAGATATATAAATACCCAAAAGAAAATGTGGTTTTCCTACTAAATGGGTAAGATACACTAAGAATGAGCATGATCTATGAAAAGAAAAAAATTATTTTGCAGAACCTTTTTGGCAATAGAGGGGGCATCACTAGCCAGAAAACAGGAAGTGTGCTTTGCCCTACGCCATCCATGGCATTGTTTGAAACTTGTACAGAGAGCTATTGTCATAGGTTAACTATAGGTCTACATTACAGTTGCTTATGCATTATGATTTTTATGCCGCTGCAGCCTGAGATCTTGCATCTGTCTGTCTCTCTGACTGTACTTTCAATAGAAAGCCAGTTGCATGCCAAGCTTCTTTTCTGCCCTGTGTTCCTGCTCTGTGCTATTATCATTAACTATCAGCCAAAGACATTTAGCCGGAAACTCCATACTCAGTACCGAAACTTTGCAAGAAAAAACAAAAATTCTGGTATATTGCTAGTATGCAACTCATCCATGAAGGGTTAACTTGGAGACACCTTTTAAAAGAAGAGTAACTTTTTTGTCCTTTAATTTCTAGAGGAGCAGTTCAAGGTGTTTGCTCACAACAATATGAGTTGGCCTTGAAGAACATGTTTATTGTTCTTTTCTGCATTGTATGTATTTGATAGATAATTGCATGTGTTTGAGCACACTTTGATTCATTGTCAGGACATAGTAAATAAGTTTTGTTTTATCCCTTTCGGGCACTAAATTATGATGGGATGCTGATAAATCTGTAAAAGTTACATAATTGTAAGGAAGTAAAGGCGGTTGGATGATGCTTCATGCTTATTTAAGAAATCCTCATAATTTTAGAGTAAATGAATATAGATTTAATTTGCAGTCATTCATGTTGTATTTCTTTTTTCTTTATAAAAGTAACTGCAAGACTGGTTCAAAGTGTATGAACAAGTAGATGTTGGCTGCAAGCGCTACAAGAAAGGAAAGATCATTCTTTCACCATTGCTAATAATATAATGTGGCACATTGAGCATTCCACGAAACATGGTTTTGCCTTCACAAAAGCGGTTTTATGTAGCCAGCCTGCTGAATTGAAATGAAGCTGCATTGGGTAAGCAGGGGGCTTAGTTTACCTGCAACTGAATATCGGAAGTTCTTTCTTGCCACCACTAGGTAGAACTGGCAAAAATAAGTTGCTTGCACAAATGTACACAATGCATTTGAGGGGTTAGTCTCCCTCACACACTCAATATACTGAGCACTTGAATGTGAGCATAAAAGCTAGATCTGCTTTTCAAACACTGGACCTTGCTATGTTGCACACCTTCTGCTTAGCATCCCCCTTTTTCCTGCTCTCTGTTGTACTTTTTTTGTGTGTTTGCCCCCACCATATATGCTCATGCTGTTACAGTTTTCTTGGGACAACGCAAGTGAATCCTGCTGCACTGATATTCTTGTTAACGTTTCGGAAACGCACTCAATGTGCGACTGTTTAAAATTGGAGAACGCACCTGTAACTGAAATGGCTTGCATTTGTTTCGCTACACTGTTGCTCATTCTTCATTTCCTATAGGGTTGCCACTCTAGCTGAAGAAGTAAGGACTGCCATCTAGAAGCACCATGTATCATGCTGTCACATTTTATCTGTGAAGTCAAGTGTCTGACTTCTGTGTGTGACATGCAGTAGAACCACATTGATATGTTTCTTGGGGGATCTTGAAAAAAAGAGCATGTTATCCACAAAAATTTAGCATCTGATTAATTTCTTAATTTTATCTGATGAATTTTATCTTAATCTGATGATCTTAATTTTACTAATCCAACAAGCTACCAAAGATATGCTAAATAAACCTCACTACCACTTCTTGGCAGTTAGATTGAACATTAAACACGTTCTTGTGAGCAATCATATCTGTGAATCACATTAAATGAAGCCTGCGAATTTCAGCTAGCCATTGGACCTTTTCGATTAATCGCAGTCCTTTTCCATCTCTGCACAGCTGTGAATATCGAAGTAACAGCACGACATGTTAAAGGCTATGACAGCATCTGCAAACGAGGATGTGGGGCAACCACTTTTGCCTTCAGGCACCTCCTCTTCACTTTCATCATCCGCCACCTACCTTTCCCTGTATTTCCCACTTCCCCATTCCCCAGTGAGGAGTAGCAGGCTAGAGACACGCTCTCCAGGCCGACCTCTCCTCCTTTCTCTTCATTAAAATCTACTCCTCCTCCTCCTCCACTGTCATGAGCCCTGTTGAGATCAGTGATGACATTTTGACAATTGGCGATTCTGATGTTGCAATGCCATCATTGCAGGACATGCGCTCACATATTATTGTTGATATGGGCTTCTATTTGTCCCATAGTATCTTCAAGATTCTGTGCCTCTCTTGCAGTGTAGTAGGCATAGTTGATGCCTTGTACATCCTTGGCATGCTGTGTTAACCCTTTACTGCACCTTGTTGCATTTACGCAACATTCTGATGAACGGCGTTAAAAACCGAAGCAAAGTCAGTTTGGAGCTTCCTGTACACGTTGTTGCATATCCGCAACGTTGGTCTGTAAAATGCGGCGCCTTGTGCTGCAATCTGTGCTAATTCTTTGCATCTTCTACCAAAACAAACGTGGCGGAGGCTGCGCGCACCCACGAGCAGTAATATAGGTAAGTTTTACAAATTGTAAATGTATTTCCCCATAACACAAAGCGCAAAAAAAAATTTTACGCTATGCTGCACATCCTTCTGACTCTGTAGGTTGAAAAAAACATTGTAATTTCGGAATAGTTTGTTCCTGGCCACAGAACGTTGCTATGTTGCACAAATGCAACAACGTGTCCATGGTTTATTTTCTTCGGAATAGTGAAATGGCTCCGAAACGCTCGTATGGCCCAGCAATTTCTCCTGATAGTGAAGGCAGCGACTATTCAATTAGTCACGACAGCCACGAGTGTAAGTCTGTTTCGATTCAATATGTGGACAAGATGTTCTCTGGTCAAATTTCCTTTTTTCTTTTCAAAAGTACGCTGTGCCTCCGCACGTTGCCGTGTCATGCCGTCACAGGCACAGCTTTACGTCTGTGCTTCGATGTTCTACATTTTGGCAATAACCCGAAAACACTGCATTGTTTCCTGGCTGGACGGGAATCTGCATGACGTACTGCACGAAGTGTGGGAACCACCTGTGCTGCACAAGCATGTACAAGTGCTTCTTTTTGTTCCGCACTAAATCATAGGTGCACCAATGATTGTCTCGTGTAAATAAGCATCTGAGTATGAATCACACTAAATCTATCTTTTACTTTCAACTTCTTCTTTATTTGCACATTGTTGCAAATATGCAACATACCCTTTTTCTGCAAATCGAAACCACAGACATTCGCTAAAGTAAGTTTCCATGGGAGTACAGGTACCACTATGCTTCCCTACAACTCCATGAATAATATTTTGAGGAAACAAAAAATTGTGCAGTAAAGGGTTAAAAGGTGGCACACTGCGCTGCCAACATGTGACGCCACATCAGAGGTGCACTGTCACAGTTTTTTAATCTAACAACTGGGAAGGAAAATGCAACAACCGGAAGCTAATAAACCTGGCTGTATGTGAACTAAATAAATAAGACCAGTTTATTGGAATGTAAGAGCCAGAAAAATGTGACTAACAGGAACATATCAATGAGGTTCCACTGTATACATACTTTTTGTGCCACTTCCACCAAGATCAAACAATTTCTTTGTTTTAAAATCTTGCTATGTACTTCTTTCTTCATACCTTTATTGATATTTTACAGGTGTTCCCATCACTGCTGGGTGGGGCTCCAAAGAAACCCAATTTCACGGGTCTGAAGGGAAACAGGCAGCCAAGGTTGAAGCGAAGGTAGCGTCCCACAAACACACTACATTGAACATAATCTTTCTGAGCCTGAAATGCATGGCTAGCTGTGAAGAATTATGTCACAACCTTCAACCTTACTTGCTCACCTGTTGATTGCTAGATTCTTTCTTGTCTTACGTCTGTGGCTGCTTGTAGCAGCTGATGATGAGTTGCATAATCAAATAACGATAAGCTGTGTTCTTTATGTTTTGCAACCTGCAGCCCCTCAAGCCTGCCTTCTGGTGGGATGACAAGTGTCCTCGTGTTTCATGGCGTGGTGATGGCCAATACTTTGCCACTTCTTGCATTGACCCTACTGGCGGTAGGTATTGCTGTCACATGGAGCCTCCTAAAATTCCTCAGTTGATTCAAAATTTTAGCGCCGTTACATTATTGCTTTTCTTTCTTTCTTTCTTTCTTTCTTTCTTTCTTCCTTTCTTTCTTTCTTTCTTTCTTTCTTTCTTTCTTTCTTTCTTTCACAACATATAAATAGCGTCCTTTGCTTTTTGGGTAACATACGATTATGCCCGATTTTTGCACCCAGAACTATATTTACGAAAACCAGGTTAAACTCGATTTCTCCTCAATTTCTCCCTGATGTTTGACCTTTTTTAATTTTTTAAATAATAATATAAATGCAGGTGTTACAGAAGGTTGGCAATGTTCATTATTTTTGTAAACAACTGGATAAGACACATCAAAATATTGAAATACAAATATAGTATGTGCCTTGTTCTCACTTAACACTCAAGCAGTGACCAGCATATATAAATATAAAATATATTCAGCGCCTACTGAAGTTGATTAAATGAAAGTTTGTTACTTTTTTATTAGTTGTGAACACAGCAGTGGCTCATTGCATAGCACTTCTTGCTGTCACATACACGTAAATGGTGATAATGTGGTAGGAAACAAATTAACGCAGCACTGACGTTGTTCTGCATTGTAAATGGTAGCTGCGACATTGAGAAGATGTCTATCCAACAACATTACGTTCAAAGAAGAGTCAATTCAAGCGCTCGTCCTTGTGTTGCTCCTCTTCTTTGTCCCTGTTTGTTTGAGCACAAAAAGATTTTAAAAAATCAATTCATTAATTTTGCTACACAAGCATATATTGGGAACCTGTAAAACAGGACAGCAAGAGGTGAGGATGAAAAACCCGACACGTTTCTGCTCCCCCTACGATGGATGCAGAAATGTTCCCAATGCATATGATAATGTGTGTCTACCAGGGCTTGCAAAATAAAGAAAAGCACCTCTGCGAGCACTACGTTTTGTAGTTTTTAAGGCGAAAACCTTAGATGACTCATGGGACGAAAAATCCCATGTCCCGCATTATGGCACCAAAATTCACAGGGAGTCGAACTTGCGACCTTTGGTGGCAGTCGAACCTACTACCTGTGGATTTATTTAAGTCAAAGGCACAGTTAATTAATATAGAGATAATTAAGGCACTCGTAACTACAACCTTTGGTGGGGGGTCGACCTCACTTGGAGATATGGGCAAACCAGCCATATCTCCAAGTTGGATTCCAATTGACATCATGAAGGTTGAGAATCGAATGCACTACACTTGGTGTTAATTAAGGCACAGTTAATTAACATATAGTTAATTAAGGCACATTTACCTATGACCTTTGGTGGGCAAGAACAAGTTATAGGAAGTAACAACACATTATATTGAGGATGTCAAGTAATTTTATGAGCAAACAGGCTTTCGCCTTCATCCTCTTCATCTTATGCTAAAATTAATCTGAACTTTCCTTTCTTTGTTAAAAAAGTGCAAAGAACTAAGTAAAGAAGGGATCACCAAACCCATCTTTATTTGTTGTTTTTGCTAATGTGGTTTCTTTTTAGTCTAATAATACTGCCTGACAAGGGGGATTTGTAAAGTTGAGTTTGTCGCATGGTTTGCAAGCAGCTCTATTTGCCATTACATGTTCATTTGAGCGGCTTCGCTTGTTTAAATAGAATGTTTGTTTCCAAAAGGAGACCATGGCTTTTGTTAATACATTGTAAACATTACAAAAAAATTCCTAATTTTGGGCTGCCAAACAACAAAACCCCTAATTTCTCCTCGATTTTCTTGCCGTACAACAAGAACCTCGATTCTTCCCGGCTTTCCTCCTTAAAGATAACGCCTGATTTTTACCCCCTGAATTAAAAAATATATATATATATATAAAACCCTGAAACAAAGGACCGTACATATATAACTAACACGATTTTTTGTATTGTTGTATGAATCACCTGCTTTTACTTTGTTCTAAGTCCTGTGTAAAACATACCGAAAAGTGTGCCTTCTCTTTTTTTTTTCTTCTTTTTTTTTTACCTGGTTTTGGGGTCGCTTTTGCACAAGAATATTGTATGTTTGCTCCAAGATGCGAAAATTAGTACCAGGCATGTGGTAATAACTTTGCAAATAACATCTAAATAACATTGTGCAGGCTGCTGGTTTGGCAACCAGTGGTGGCAAGTTTTCTTTCTTCCTTTGTGTTTTGTCTACCTTCATTACCCTTTAGCTTATCATTTCTGCAATTCAATTAAAACAACAAATAATTTCCTCTATAATTTTCTTGGCTTCATTATCTGTTGCCTTCCTACAGTTGTGACTAATAAAAATCAGGTCCTTCAGCTACCCTTCTCGTTCCTTGCAGGAAATCGTAAGCTGAGGCTATGGAGCCGAGATGGCATTTTGCAGTACACAGGCGAGGATTTGATTGGCCTAGAACAAGCCCTTGGTTGGAAGTAAGTGTCTGAAGCGTTGTGATGGATACCTTTTCTCCTAATTCTTGGCTCGCAATTGATATTCAGTGTTTCTTTCCTTAAATTTTCTTTGCTTCTGTTTTCTCAATGCTGGAGGAACAAATAAGGGAAATCAGTGGTGGTGTGGGTGCAGCACGTGCATTGACTTTTGTTATGTCCTAAAGTAAACATGTAGAGGGGCAACGAGACATTGATTTGATAAATATTCTCAATATTTTCTATACAGAAGACAAATACTATTGGAATTTTTTAAAGATATAGTAAGCTCTACATTAAAAAATTGTTGAACTAACCCCATTAAACAAATGTGTGTATGTTAACAACTTTGGCTTTTGTGTATTACTTACCATAAAAAGATATTTCTGTTAAAAGGAACAGTGGTTAAATAAGGTATGTCTCAAGTTGAAGCCAACGTTTTGACAAGAGAACTTGTCTTCGTCAGGGTTTTGATGAAGACTTGTTGAAGCGTTGGCTTCGGTCTGAGCCATTCCTTGTTCGATCGCTGTTACCACTCAGCCTCCATTTTTCTGTGTATGTCTGTCTTGTTTGAATTTTAGGTAAATGAGGCATTCGTCTCATAGATCCTTGCATTGGCTTGGCCACAAAATATCCGATGGTTTTCCTCTATTGGTAGCAAGTTGTTCTAGATGACCGTGTAGAGCTTGTTAATTGTCAAAGCAACAGCTGTTACACGTTCCACTGGTTTCTGTAACTGTTTCATTCTTTCCTTAGGCCATCAGGCAGTGTGATAGCCTCAAGCCAGCGACTACCAAACAAGCACATGATTGTCTTCTTTGAAAAGAATGGTTTAAATCATGGAGGCTTCCAGCTGCCCTTTGCCTCTAATGAATTTAGGGTATAGTATTTTTCTTGTTGTTTTTTTCTTTCTGGTTTATTGACTGCAGTCTGCACTTCATTCTTTTTAAGGTGAAGGAAGTAACCTGGAGTCCAGACTCTACCATTCTGGCTGTGGTTGGGTCAATGTTTTCATCTGATGAATCATCATTGGCTCCCAAAGACCTGGGTAATTGCACTTTGTAGTGTTCCACGAAAAAAAGAATGGGGGAACAGTTTTTGTCGATTTGCTTATATATATAACTTTCTCTAATTATTCTCTAAACATGCAAATGTAGAAAATGTAAAATCTTATGGATTTGATGTTACCTAAACCTGTTTACTTCTGCACGCATATTTTGTTGTTATATAGCATTCGATAAGCATTTGGAATTGAACTTCCTGAATGCAAATTTTTATGTAATATGGTTATAGTCACTAGTCAGCAGTAGCCAGTATTTAGCAAGCCGTACGTAAGGCTTTACATCAACTTATGTGCCAAAAAAGTATGAATGTAAAATTATTAACGCAGAAAGTTGGGCTAGTTTGTGTTGATGCATTTGCTGTGACATAGTTACTAGCACTAGCAAGACTAATGGAAAAGAAAAAAGGTGGGACAGGACAAAGCACTGTCCTGTCCTATCCTTTTTTTTCCTGTTAGTCTTGCTGGAGTATGCGCCATATATCCAGAGTCCCTGACCACCATCTCGCTCACTTGCCTGAGAAAAGACCCAAGGCAGCGTTCTCCAGATCGATTGCGGCTAACCGGCACTCTTTGTCTTTGAGGCACTCACCCGCAACAAGAACGCCATCCCCTATGTGGTGCTTGAAGAAGCCTCCTGTGTACCTTGCTGTTCCAGGAATAGTGAAGAAAGCTAGCCTGCCCACCGCGGCTCTCAAGCAGACCACATTGGAACTTCTACATTTTTCATATGCTAACCGAATTCATGTTTACACGGATGGTTCCGTGTCCGAAAATTCTACGGGCGCCGTTGTTCTACCATCTCAATCGGTCGTCATCAAGTTCAAAACTTCTCACGTAACGACATCTACAGGTTCTGAACTGGCCGCTCTTCGCGCTGCTGTCGAATACATTGAAAAAGAACCGCCCAACAAATGGGCAATATTTTGTGACTCGAAAGCAGCCCTCCAGAGCTTGCGAAGCTTACGACGTGGCAATTATGAACAGCTGGTGTCACAAATCAACGAAACCTGCCATTGCGCATCTGAACGAGGACATGACATCATATTTCAGTGGCTGCCGGGACACTGTGGCATCGTTGGTAATCACCTCGCCGATGACGCTGCCCGACGTGCCCAGGCTGGCTCACCGACAGTCCTTATACCTTTATCCAGAGTCGACGCTGCAAGAGAGCTTCGCAGTCTTGCTCGTGCAATCACGTTAGGTTGCTGGCATACACCACAGAACTCTAAGTGTCGTTTACACAGTCTCGACCCATCACTAAAACTTACATTACCAGCGAACCTTCCACGACGTGACGCAACACTGCTGTGTCGGCTGTGGGTAGGAGTAGCATTCACCAACTCCTACAGCTACCGCATTGGAATGGCGGATTCACCAATGTGCGCTAAGTGCAAGTGTGAAGAGACCATCAGCCACCTTCTGTGCCACTGTTCTCGCTTCGATAATCAACGTGAGACTCTCCAGTGTGCATTAAATAGACTGGATGACAGGCCATTCACGGAAGCGAAGATCTTGGGAGCCTGGCCTCACAGCTCATTGGCCCAAAAAGCAGTTAGAGCGCTTTTTCGCTACCTGAAGGCGACGGACTTGAGTGCGCGACTATAGACAACCTACACTTAAGTTATCTCTCTTTCTCTTTCACTCCCCATTCCCCTCCCCACGCGTAGGGTAGCAAACTGGACTCAGTCTAGTTAACCTCCCTGCCTTTCCGTCTTCCCTTCTCTCTCTCTCTCTAGTCTTGCTAGCGCTAGTAACTATGTCACAGTAAAATTATTTTACATAGATAACGGGGGTTACAATTACTTAAAGTGCTACCCATAATTCTTCTGAGATGCTGTCAGGCTTACCGTACAGTGGTGACAGACTCATTATTTTATTAACCCTATTGCTGACCACAATTGCAACCAGCAGCATTGAAATTGGTTATTTTGCTGATCCTGTATTACCTTACTGATCCTTTACTAGAAAAGTTCTTTTTCTGGATAGACTGCCTCTTTCTGTCCTACATAACATCTGTCACACTATTGTTTTCTGTCCAGTGCTGTTGTACAGTATGAAGAACTACCATTGGTATCTGAAGCAGACACTACAGTTTGGCACAAGGGAACAGGAAAGGCTTGCCGACCTTCACTGGGATGAAGGCAGCGTACTCACTCTACATGTGCTGTCTGTTGACGGGCAGTACTGGCATTACGATTGGTCTTGTGCTGTGCACAGGAGCCACTGTGAGACAGAGGAGAGCACTGCCAATGTGGCTGTCATCGATGGAGGTAATGAGATGACTGTGCAACCTTTATTCTGCCTAGATACTTAGTGGTTATGATGTGTTCTGCTGCTAAGCAGAAGGTCATGGGTTCAATTGCCAGCCATGTCAGCTGCATACAAATAAGGCAGAATGCAAAGGTGTTCGTGCACTTAGGTGTACGCCAATGAACCCCACATGGTTTCAGTTAATCTGGAACTCTCCACCGTGGCTTCCCTGGCAAGCTTCTGAGCAGACTCTGGGGGTAAATGTTCTGGTCTTGTAAACCATCGTTCTCGCCGATAGACAGTTTAGTCTTTTTTACAAACTGGTGCGCTAGCTCAATGATGGCACTGACAATGAGTCATTAGTAGGTATGTGAACAGCTGGTATTGCACTTTTTGAAGTAACCATTGTTTCAGTTCAAATGCACTCTGCGTTGCCATGAAGCCAAATATGCTAACAAATGTTTGTGCATAATCCACACCATCATTGTTTAATTAAAGTTTCCTTTTTCCTCTCAGTACAGCTAACACACACGAAGTACACCCGTGAGCACAATAATATGGACCAGGGATTGCATTATAAAACTGATTCTCTCCTCTGTCTGTGAATGCAACTTGATATTAAAGACTGCAGTCCAAACTTGCCATTACGAATTTTCTAATGCACTCATCAGTTTCCGTTTATGAGTGTTAATTACGAAGAAAGTCTGTTTTTTTGGTGACCTAGTGGTCCATATACGTTTGCTCACCGGTGTACATATACCATGTTTACTCGAATCTAACACGCACCTTTTTTTTTCAGATAAAATGGGTCCAAAAATTGCATGCGTATTAGAATCGAGTATGACCCTAAATCTGCATTACCATACCGCCTTCAGCATTTGAAAAATGGCTGCCTCGTACGCGCTTCTGGCCTAGCTGCTGTAGCTTCCTCCATGTGCATACCTCCATGTTGTACGTGTAACGAGGCGCTGGTGTAACCAAGTCTACCGCCTGTCTTCCCGTTTTCTGCGTTTATTCAGTCAGCATGGAAATGCCGACTGCGAAGACACGCTGAGTCCACCATGATGCCGCATTTAAAAGGAAAGTTATCGTGTACGCGAAGACGGACAGAAATCGGGCCACATCACAGGTGTTTGGAGTTCCTGAAACTTGCCTGCGGCAAACTGGGGCAAACAGAAGAATATTTTCACCAGCAAAGCAACTAGGAAGGGTTTCAGTGGACTGAAGCAGGTCCACTTCTCCGAAATAGAAGAGTCACCGCAATGCTTTGTTGCACTGCGGATGGGCACAAGCGGCCCCCGTATCCTATCTTCAGACGAAAGACGCTTCCAAAAGGAATCGTGTTTCCGAGTGGCGTGATTGTTTGCGCAAATGAAAAAGGTTGGATGACCACGGACTTGGTTGCAGATTGGATAGACAAAATTTGGCAGAAGAGACCCAGCGCCAGTTTGGGTCTGTGTGGGATGCTTGTGCTCGACACGTCCAGGTGCCACCTTGACCAGTGCATCAAGGACAAGCTGGCTGCATGCCACACCGACCTTGTTGTGATACCCCGTGGCGTGACATCGCAGCTCCAGTCGCTCAATGTTTGTTTGAACAAGCCAGTGAAAGATAGAATTCAAGCACTCTACAACGAATGGCTTGTCAGTTTCTGCCACGAATTCACGCCCGCCAATCAAATGAAGCATGCTTTGGTGCAGGACTTTGCTGGATGGGTGAAAGATGCACGGTGCGCAATCCCATCTACCATTGTCAACAAGGCCTTTAAAAGGTGCGGGATTTTGAATGCTATGGACGGCACTGAGGATGAAATGCTTTGGTCTGTTGATAGCGATAAGGAGTTGTCTGATAGCGACGATGAGTAAGATCTATTGCCCCACGCAACTCGTACCGGCGCAGTGAAAATCTTGGCGGCAGGGTATGCCATTTACATTTGTGTTTTTAGTCATTACAACTTTAGTGTCTTGGGAATAAATCTGTTTTTTCCAAATGAGAGAAAATGGTATTTCTGTATGAAAGCATGAGATGCGCGGTATGGTACTCTTTTTTTTTTTTGTCGTGGGAAAACGAATGCACGTTACAATTGAGGTGTTGGCTGATTTTTTTGTTTGTTTTTTTTTGGTCACAGAAAACGGATGCGCGTTACAATCAAGGGTGCGTTAGAATCGAGTAAATATGGTAATCAATAGGAGGTAGCATGTTTTCACTGGTTTTTGCTTTGTTTTGCTGTTCATGCAGATACTGTGTTGGTGACACTCTTCAAGGTGGCTGTTGTTCCGCCACCAATGTGTAGCTACAGAGTCAAGACGGCTGCATCCGTCAACGAGGTGGCATTTGGAGTTGGGCTGCACGAGAATGATTTTGTCATTGCACTTCAGAATGAAAGCAGCCTTGTGTTCGTGCTCAGCAACTCGGGTATGGATGCTTATCTTTGCCAATTTCTTTATAAGTGCATATTATTGTCTGTTGATTCGCTTCAAGTAACCTGTAATGTTTTTCAAAATGAATTGCTGGGAAGGTGCAGTGATCTGTAAACTTAGGAAAAAGCTGGCAAAATTTTGTACGCTGATAAATATTGATTTTTTAGAAGGTAAAACCTACGTTAGCCACTGTATGTTCCATAGATATTTTTGTGTGTGTGCATCTGTATATCCATGCACAAGTACGAACATATTTTTTAAATTTTTTCCTTTTGCAGTTATTAGATGCAAACACTTGCTTGTCATGTTGCACTGCTGACCACGAAGTTTTGGGGAGCTGGAAAAGAAATTTCGTCGTAGACAGTGCATCCACCCTTAAATGGTTAGGTGCAGAAAATACTTCGCTCTGAGACAAGCACATTTTCACCTTAATTCCCAGACGCGTGGTGATGTAAATAAGAATTTCAGCTTTTTTTGTGCATAGTTGAGTAGAAAGCAATTGTAAGGATCATGCAGAAAGTTGATACATTCGCATATCAGAACCAGTCATGTCCATTTATTTGCAGGAGACTTTGTGAAGACATCCAGCAACCACTGCACACTGCAGCTTGATGGTGCGGGTGGAGAAGATGGCTTCAAGGTTACATCAACTATCCCTGAATGCTATGGGCCTTACAGGTTAGCACATTTAAGCCTGGTTTTTCACTCCACAAGTTGCAGTCGTTTTGTGTTTCAAAGCAGTAGCCTGTTGTAATCGGAAAGTTTCTGAACACACAGTTGAAAACGAATGCCAAGAAATGCGAGCGAAATGAAGGAAGGAACAGAACAGCTACTACCCATAGCAAACTTACATGGTGCCTTTGTAGCCAAATGGTATCTAGCAAATATGAAGCAACCCAAGTCAAGACGAAATCCTTTTTTAGGTCTCCATAAATGCTGAATTTGCTTAAAAATGTAAATGACAGAAATTGCCTGCTGAATTTGGAACAAGTGAAGGCTGGAAAATTTGAAGCCTCTATGATTAGCAGCAGCAATTATCACCAACATAAAATCTACTTGGAACAAGAACCCCTTCTAAAGGTCTCGTGTTTCCTCTGACAACTGGACCTATATCTTGCTGACCGATTTCCTAATGTAGTTAAACCTCGATATTACGAACTTCAATATAACAAAATTCTCAATATAACGAATTATTTAACTTTTCATAACCACTTTTCTATAGAAGATCATATATTTAGGACCTCAATATAATGAAGTGTGTTTGTATGCGATTGCAATATAATAAAATTTCACTGCCGCAGCATAGGAATGCTGAGACAAATGAGAACATCCGCAGACACGGATGGTCAAATGATTGAATTTCAAGCGGCTCCTTGCAAATGCACCTCTCAAATTGCGCACTGCGCGACAAGAGCCAGCAGCCAAGTGGAGTCACATCATGTTCCGTACAAAGTCCAAGTGCGATAAGATCCTATTGCGCCCCGCGCACTGTGTGTTTTAAGTGCGAGTGAAAGTGTGCGAGGGTGAGACAAGAAAAATGGTGGCTTTAGGAATGCCGCTTTGGAGTGAGCTCCCAGTAACGCGATCAAGTGCGCAAGAGAGGGCAGGGGATAAACTGGCACGCGTCTTGTTGCATGGCTGTAAGTGCAGCTGGGTGCGTACGCAGCCGCGGACCCTGAGTTTTAGAGGTAATCTGCCGCATGTGCGAAGAGTGGGTGTGCCGATATGGCATGGCACCATGTAATCTGTCTTCCTGCGCATTTAGTACTGGAGGTTGCATAACCTTGAGCTTCCATGACCCGTTGGAGCAAGATTTGCTCCCCGGTGCCGACTCTATCAGCCGCGGGGGTTGGGTGCACATGAAAGCGTGGCTGGCTTTGCTTAATTCGCACCGCCAATGTGAATATATTGTGAACGTACATGGCATGAAATTGTATCGTTCGTCATCGACATCCAAATTTATCCAAATGAATTGTTTTCTAATTCAAATTTGCATCTTTCAATTTCCCATTAATTACAAAAAATTTGGCGGCCCCTTTCCCTGTAAGAAACATCAATCGGCGACTGTACTTATTTGCATAAAAGGTCAAATTTCAGTACAACGTAATTTCGATATAACGAAGTAAATTACTGATTTTACTGATTTTGTTATATTGAGGTTTGTGTGTAGTATAATTACTTCATTCAATACTTCATTCAACTTGCTCTCATTTGTGTTGTTTTCCTTTGGCACTGATTTCATTACTGAAAGAGACTACAGGTTATCTGTTCTAGTCATTATATGACCCACCTGGCTCCACTCCTTCATCCTTATATCACCTAGAGTATCAGTCGGTAACATATACCGTGATCTTTCTATCACTTAATGTTATGTCTATCATTCAGTGCTCCTTAAGTTTCTTTCAAGTTTCTTTACTAGCCCCGGAGTCATATTGCATCTTGTGTATTTTTGAAATGTTATTTCACTATTGCCTGCTGGCATAAATTGTGTCTGAATGCCGGCTCTGTATAACGTATGCCTGTATTTGTTTTCTGGGCGCCAGGTGTCCTCAAGCTACATTTTTGTAGCCGTTTTGTCTGGGGTCCATTCTCTAATTGACTGGGACAAATGAAGTACTGATATACTTTAAAAGAGAGAGAGAGAAAAAAAAAAGAAAAGAAATGTTATATTCTATGGCCAAGAAATTGCTCACTCTAATTTTTGGGCTCAATAGTCTGGTTTATCAAGAAACACCAACAAATTGTTCAGTCTGCCAAATTTTTTTTTCAATACTTGTCATTCACACCTGTGCACACATTTCCTTTTGTCACACCATATCACTATTTACACTGGTGTTGTTTTCAGACCGTGTTGCACATGATGAAAGCAGTGAAACCTGATTTGGTTGCGTCTAGTTTTCTTCTTCGTACCTGGCTGCTGAATGCTTTCCACATCTGTAAATATTTTTATAATTTCCACTGAGGCATTGACCAGCCACCCTATTACAGATTATAAACAGATGGAGATGGGAAGATGCAATGACACAACATGGCACAACATGATCTTAAAAAGGGCTAAAGTGCAGTACTTATTGCGATCATGCTACTGTTACACTACAGTACTAACAGAATGCTGTTTTGTATCTTTACAGAATAAATTTCGATGCAATTGAAATACCTGAGTCTGCTATGACCTTGCACCATTGGACATGGCCCTCCAAGGATTATTTGCTGTGCGTGTGTACAACTGAGAAATCCCATCAGCTGCTGCGAGTGGACATCAGGCATGAACAAGAAACACATCTTGTTGCAAAGTAAGATGTCAGCCTTTCAAAAATAGCTGCCACTGAACCTCAGTATACCCAGGTCATAACAAAAGTCATGTACACTGTCAGTTTTAAGAGTACTGGGTGACTATTGAATAAAGCTTGCCTTATTTCCATTGAAAGTAGTCTCTTCCTAAGCTAATGACTGCCAATCAGTATTTGGGGAGGTCTCGGATGCCATACAAGACTCCATCTTTGTTGAACTGTCGTGTCACTCTGGTCACATCCATGGACAGCTCATGCAGGCTTTTGTAACGGATGCCTCTTAACTGATTTTTTAACTTTGCAAAGAAGTCAAAGTTTGATGGAATCAGATCTGGGCTGTATAATGGGTGGGCCAAAGTTTCCCAACCATACTTAGTCAGAAATCCCCAGAATGTCTCCGCACTATGACCGGATGAGTTGCCATGCAGCAAGGTGACCCAAGCTTCTGACAAATTTGAATAATGTTGACAAATTCTGGCACATAGCTTTGTCTGCAGAAATTCTCAATAACGGGCAATATCTAGTTTGGCCAATCGGGATGTGATCTGTAGCCACCCCAGTGACTGCAATGACATCCATTGGATATCCTATGGACATCCACTGCTAGGACAGGGATATTATAGGGATGTGTCAAATATGCGTCCAGCGTACGTCCATCACATAATCATTTGGCTGTACTTTTCCTGTCCTGTGGACATCCCTTGCATGTCCATGAGGGACATCATGGGGGCATGCTGCGTACATTCTATGGACATGTCAGGGCCTTTCGTACAATGTTTGCGTTAACGTCTACTGTCGAACCCACTTGTAACGATACCAGTTTTAACAATATATCGGGTATAACAATAAGAAGCTGCTGCACCATCAACTTTTGTACGTATCGCATGGTGAAATAACCTGCTTACTGCAATGTCTCGATGCCGCATTATAGGACAGGAATAAACTTTATTTGTCCAACGGTTATTGATGTTGGTGCCCGGCGCATTATTGCTCATAACAATGAAGTCTGGCTGCTGTTTGTCCGAGCCGAAAGGTAGTGAAATGCGAAATCCTTGAAAAGAAAAAAGAAAACGAGAAATTCGAGCCGCTGCACGATGGCCCGCTGCTCCAACGGCCACCATGCGCTCATTTTTGCAGCCTTCTCCGTGCGCCTCTCTTCTGTCGCCCTCAGTGATCTCGCCTCAGCGTTTCTTCATGATTTCTCAAGCTGACAGGCTGCTCTGGCATCCTCCTCACACTTTTTAAAAGGCACGTAATGGGGCCACCAAGGCGTTGCCTCGGCGGTGCTTGCATATCGCTTGCCACCCGTGACCCCTCTTTGCAGTTATAGCAGTGCCATTCTTTAACGCGAACAGCCGCAGCTTGTTACATGCGATTGGAGTGCCCAGGAAGCAGTTAAACGAGCGAGCACAATCAGCAGCCGGATGGAGGAAGGTGGCGGGAAGGGGCAATGGCCTCCCCGCCATTATAGTTTTTTAAGAGCAGCTCTGCCATCCCCCTATTCTGACTTTTTTCATGCAACCCATTTATAACAATTCTTGGTTATAACAATGGAATTTTCATGGCATGTGAATATTTTTATAAGTGGGTTCGACTGTATTATGTTCTCCGCACATGCTGTGTGAGATATGCAATCGGTAGAGTGGCCATGCATCAAGAAAAGATACATTGTGTGAACACATTATGCGCGCAAGCACATGTGCAGAAGTGCAGTACACTCCTCATTCTCCTAGGCACGCACAAGTAGCTTATTGAACTAATGGAAGTTTTCAAAGTAAATTGCATCAGAAAACTTACAAAATATGACCTACACATGAGGTGCACATGATAGCTTCGGATTGTAATTCAAATTTATGAGAAAACATAATTCTCTTACTAAGAAGCTCAGACAAGGCTTTTTGGAGGGCAATGTATTCGTGTTTAGGCCAAACAATTTCCATGTGGAATACCGTTTGGACATCTGTGGCGGGATGTTCGTAGTGAGGTATTCAGAAATATACGTCTGGTGGACGTTCTATTTGTCTCTGAAACAGTGCACAAACATTGGGATACGATTTGGATGTCCTATGGACAAAGTGTTTTCACTGGGACAACACCTTCATAATTGCAGGCAAAGAATATTATCTGCTTAAGTTTTTATTGTTGTCATCGAAACATTTCTGGGGCATGGGTAAGTGTGATGACTCCATTCTGCGAAATGTGGCTTCAATTCCAGTTAGCATTCATGTGGTTGAAGAAGCATCAAAGAAAGCACTTAGGAATATAGCACTTAAGAAATAAACAGTTTGCCCAACATTTGTGCTGTCTGTATGTTTCAGAAATGCTTTGCATAACATACGTAATAATCAAGGATGATTTCTGCCTTAACTTTTTTAGGCTTCTGCATTACCGTTCGTACGCAATTACTGTAAAACTTGTTATCATCTCTTTCATTTACCTTATGCACAGTGTGAGTTAATTTTCTATGTTCGAAAACTTGCCAGCCATACTTTCAGGTGAACATCTTTGAACATCTGCTTGTTCAGTCACTACATTAAACAGTGAAAAGAATAATTAATTGTGTGTTTGTAATTCACAAGACTGAAACAACCAAGCTGGTTTCTTTTTGTCCGCAGCCATATATTCATTTTTCTGTAGTGTACATGTAAAACATCTGTTCTGTATTGATAGTCTCTGTTATGTGTCGCCATGAATGTGAGAAAAATGCTTTGCCTTGACACTAGCATTGCTTACTCACATACTGCTATCCACCAACAATATTTTCACACTTTGTACTTTCAACTATGATTTCTTATGGCTGTTGGAAAAGCATGGCGGAAAGCACTACTGTAGTGGTTCTCAGTGCTTGCTTTTAAATAAATAATAAAAACTTATCTGGGAACATTAGTTTACCATGAAAAAGAGACGTAATAGCTATAAATGAAAGATATCGTGCCAACTCTCAATGTACTCTTGTTATTGCCTTGTCAAAATGTTATAGTAACAGCACTTATGTCTGTATTAAGTGACATGCTTATCTGTTATGCTTTTTTAGATCATTGTGCCTATTGAGAGACTCTGTGCTAACCATCTCTACAAATTCAACTGGGACTGTTGTTTGCATTCAGTATCAGGATGGTAGTTGCGCTGCCCCAAACTCAGGTAAGGCGACATATTCGACATTAGTCATCTTTCATGACACCTTCCGGCAGGACTAATTAAATGTTTTACCCTCTTCAGTAAGCAGTTTCCTATTAATCACTACTTACTAGCTTTCTGAAAGCTTGCCCATTATATGAAGCTAATTTTTATGACGATGTTTTATCACTCTGTATGAGTTGCAACACAGGGCCCATGGTGCAGGGGGCTCCGAGACTGCATGATGGCAGTGTCATGTGAAAAATTTAAATGCAAAAGCATAGAAAGTTGGGCGAGTTGGTACGGTAACATGATCTCAGATTGTAGCGTGAAGGGACACGGACGCAGACTTGAAGCAGACAGGACAAGCGCTAACTCTCAACTAAATTTTTATTGAAACGAAGAACACACACACACACACACACACACACACACGCACGCACACACACGCACGCACACACACACACAGGTGGTTGCAAAAAACCGCAATAAGAACATGACAGGGTAAAAAAAATTTAAATGCCAGTGCTAGTTAGTGTTTAGTACAAATTTTCTTGTGGTAGTGCCACCTTAGTGCCCCTTGTCTTAATGCTCCTTTCGCCATGGGAACCGTGTTGCAACTTATATTGAGCATGGTAGTATGTGGTGGTGGTGGTAACAACTTTATTAACAATCCGGCAAATTCGTGGCCTGGGCCTAGGCCGCCCCCGAGGAGGTCCGGAGATCCTGTCTCCTCGCCGCCTCACGGGCTTGCTGGATGGCCCATATTTGATTTTCAAGGTTTGAGCTGCGCAACGCGGCCATCCATCGCGCCGCAGCCTTCATCTGGGGAAACTGCACTTTCTTTGCATATATGTATTAGGAAGGAACAGCGCCAACTAAGACGAACACAAGAGGGGAGAACGACACAGGACAAGCGCCGACGAAAGGTTGTCACATAAGAAAGGGCCCTGTGTTTTCGAAACATAGTTCAGGAGAACATTCATTTGGGCTAGATGGTGCATACTTGTATTAGGAAGGAACAGCGCCAACTAAGACGAACACAAGAGGGGAGAACGACACAGGACAAGCGCCGGCGCTTGTCCTGTGTCGTTCTCCCCTCTTGTGTTCGTCTTAGTTGGCGCTGTTCCTTCCTAATACAAGTATGCACCATCTAGCCCAAATGAATGTTCTCCTGAACTATGTTTGCATATAATTTCACATTCCCAGAGAATGTGTCTAAGAGATGCGTGAGCCCTGCTGCATAATTTGCAGTTGATCATCTGAGTAGATGTCCGGATATATCCTTCTGAGATGGACGGGGTTGGGGAAGGTCTTTGTTTGTAGCTGCCTCCAGTCTACCGCTTGGGCCCTGTCGAGTTTGGGGTTAGGGGGCGGATAAACCCGCCTTGAGTATTGATAAAATTTTGTAATATCACAGTATCTGGTCATTCTGTCCCTCTCTGTCCATGCCTCTGTTGAATTTCCAACCCCAAGAGAGGTTCCTTCTTCGCGGACGCAGAACGTGAGACCTCGCGCTACGCGGTGGACCTCCTCGTTGAGGTTGGGTACGGGGGTGTCGGGGGACGTGTGAGCCGGGAACCATATAATGTGTCGTTCCTCCGTCTCCTCGGAGGTGACATAGTTTGCGTTGGCTTTGAGCATAGCCTCAGCCTTCAGCGAAATTCTGCCTTGTGCGTAGTTTCTGACCACCGTCTGCGAGTCACTGAGTACGTATCTACAACTGGGGTTAACGATGGCTAGGGCTATCGCCACCTCTTCCGCTACCTCGGGGTTTTTCACACGTATGCTACAAGAACTGACCAATTGTTTTTCGGTATTGAGTACGGCCACTGCAAAAGTACGTTGATCCTCGTATTCTACCGCGTCTACGTACAGCGCTTCCTTGTCCCTACCGAAGGCTTTGAGTAAAGCCTTGGCTCTACTCTCTCTTCGACCCTGATTGAATTCGGGGCTCATGTTCTTGGGCATATTAGACACCTGCAGCTTTTGCCTGATCGCACTTGGAAGGGATGTCTTGTCGCCGTGCTGCTTGTGATAACTTATAGCGAGTTTATCCAGGATGCTCCTGCCCGTTCGTGTCTTCGCTAGTCTTTCGAATTGCGAGATTTGGTGTGCCTCAATTAACTCTTCAAGCGTGGTGTGGACACCCAGCTGTAGCAGAAGTTTCGTGCTGGTGCTGTCTGGAAGGCCCAGTGCCATCTTGTGTGCTCTTCTAATGAGGGTGTTCAGTTTGGCATATTCGGCCGCGTACCAGTTGTGGTAGGCGGCCACATAGGTAATGTGCCTAATAACGAAGGAGTGTATGAGTCTGACGACGTTGGCCTCCCTCATACCTTGATGTCTGTTGGTGATTCTTCTGATGAGCCTCATCGTGTTCGTGATCTTAGTCTCCAAATGCCTGACCGTTTCTCCGTTGTTGCCGTTCGATTCTATGATGAGTCCGAGCACCTTAATCTGCTTCACCCTGGGTATTTCTTGTCCTGATAGTATGTGTGAATTTTATTTTTGCTGTAAATGAAGTGCGTGAGCGTGTGTGACCTTCTGTTGTGTACACATGCATACTTGGATTTCCGTGTGAATTTTATTTTTGCTGTAAATGAAGTGCGTGAGCGTGTGTGACCTTCTGTCGTGTACACATGCATACTTGGATTTCCTCTTTCTGTCAGGAAGAGTGGCTGTAGATTTGTCTTTCCTCGCATGCTTTGATAGCCAATCAATTATCCGAAAACACTCGGATAACTAACATTTCCAGGCTCACCCTGCAAGCAGGGACCTTTAACGTGTGCAATATTTTCATGATAAATATTTTTGTGTTAATTAGCAGAGCCTTACAGAACGTTACAGTGTTTCATAGTACAGGGAAGAAAGGATTACGAGGTTTTAGATCTTGAACGAGAGAGAGTCAAAGCTTTTTTAAACCAGAACTCTACAAAAGACTTGCGTTTTTTTCTTTCTTCTTTTTTTTCCTGCTTTATTTTTTCTCTTTTGCCCTGCTACTTTGGTGGCTTTTGGTGTTATTTTTTATGTTAAGGGAGAGCACTGCGTGCATGCCAAATGCAACAAAGATGCTCCTGATTTCTCTCAGCCATAGGCCATAATGAGGCACTATATCTAAATTTGGGTGTGTGTGCTTTTACTTATTTATATGCATGTGTGTTTCATCGCCTTTTACCTTTTGTAACCTAACGTACAGGCCAGGCTTACACCTAGGCTATCATCATCACTTTTCGCTGACTCTTCTCCGACAGATGGAATAGTGGTTCCATGGCTTTGTGGTGATGGAATTCCACTTAAGCTGCCAAGGCCTTGTGCTACTGTTGCTGTTTGTGAAGTTCTGAAACAGGTATGTTCACGCCAGTCACAAGTCATCACATTCTTGAGAGGTGGCAGTTCTATAATGAAAATTCCTTCAAAATCTTATCTGCTGTTGGAAGCCTATGATAATTGATTTTTGTCCTTGTTCTGTGCCTCTTTTCATGTTATAATTTTATTGACTAGCATTAATTAAGTCTTCCCGAAACTGAATTGTACAAAATTAATTCAAATTTTGGTTAAGGACATGATCTTAATTTAATGTTCAAGCAAACATATACATCCAAAACATAATTTTTATGCGGTGTGATAGACAAGATGACCAGTTTGTCCAAATACAACAAAAGCATTTGAACCCGAGGCAGTCAAAATTACTCCCCAGCCCCCCACTACGGCATGCCTCAATCAGATGGCACATGGATTAGGCACATAGAACCACGGAATTAAAATTTTGTTTTGATGCATCTGAAAACTAAGAGAAGTATTCATAGAGCGTTATGTACAAAATGGAGGCACTGGATAACATAGCACTGCCTCTTTATTCTTCAACAGCCGAGAGTAATAGCACTGTCGGATCGTTTTGAGCTGTTCTGTGACAGCGTGAAGATATGCGATGACTGCACATCCTTCAGGATTCACGGGAAGTTCATTCTACTGACCACACATCACCACACCCTGCGTTGTCTGCTGTTGGACTTTGACCTAGCAAGTATGTATGTTGGCATCTCCATCACTAGTTATACTTTTCAGGATTGGTAGTTAGGCTGGCTAGTTGATGACTGATCTTCTTTAGAAAGGTAGCATGGATGCATGGTATTTAATATAACGAGAGACATGATAGGCTGTGTTGTCTTTTATGTCTCTGAAAGTTGTATAATGACTAACTTTAAATCAACCTAACGGCATTGTTACAAGCAGTGAACTGGAAAGTGAAAGATGAGAAGTTCAGAGGTAGGAAGCCACTTTCAAATCGCAAAACAGTGCGTGGCTGGTCTGCTTGTTGCTTACGTATGACGATTGGCCATTTAAACAATGTAACGAACATGTGGCCTGGCATGTTTGCATGCGATTTGCACAAGCTCACTGAAGCGCGAGTTCCTTCCTGTACCAGTTGGGCGCAAATTGCGGTGCCCACACATGCGCACCTCGGGCTTCCTGATCTGCCACTACTTCACTTCTACTGGGCCACCTTTTATACGGTCTACCTCCAGCCTACTCCTCCGGTCAAACCCACTGGGCCCTCCCGGCCAAGCTGCTCTGGTGCTGCTGGGACGACCCTCTACCTTTCTCCCTCCTCCTACCCTCTCTCTCTTTTAATCCCATCTCCCCGACCCTGCTGACGCTGAGCCGTGCTCCCGCATAGGTTGCAGAAGATAGTGCTAACCTTTCCTCCTTTCCCACAAGAACCACTTCTCATAGATAGTTTAGTTACAAGGTGTCGGGTGCTCTTTCTGAATGCGCACTGTTAATGCAAATCTGCTAAGATCAAGGAGGAGGCATGTATTTCATGTTTTCTAGCTCTTTACTGCATGCAGTGTAATAAAAGGCTTGGGATGCAGCATGCACTAGTAGAGTATACCTCACTTATGTAATAATCTGCAGTGAATTAGTGGTTACTACAAATAGATTTCAGTTTTCTGTTCCTGATTATGCATTTGCACCTAAGTTCAGGTCCAGCTTAGCAAAGGAGTATAAATTCAGCAGGTTGTTGGCACAGCCATGAGATAAGTTTACTTAATGGTTGGAAAATTCACAGCTGTACTGCTCAGTTAGTACTCGGTAATGAACACCGGGCGCCAATATCAACATGCTGTGTTTTGCAGATCTTTTGAATGGTGGATCAACCGAGTCTTTAAATGATGCCCCACGAGAGCTGGAGAGTGGCTCATTACTAGTGACCAGTGTTCCAGCCGACGGGCGTGTGGTTCTCCAGCTTCCACGAGGAAACCTGGAGACTATATCACCAAGAGTGCTTGTGTTGGACAGAGTTTGCGACCATCTTGATAGGTTGGTTAGTCTTGTGCACAGATGCTTTTCATTCAGAGTTGGTAGTTCTTATCATTACACACTGCCAAGTTAAACCTTCTGTGTAATCATTTCATTTCAGAAGGGAATACAGAGATGCATTTCTTTTGATGAAGGTGAATCGAATTGACCTTAATCTTCTTTGTGACCATGACCCCTCAGTGAGTACTCCTCAGCAGTATTTTTTCCCTTACCAGGTTTAAGCTTAGTTGGTGGTGGATAAAAATTTTATCATTGAGTTGCAGCAGTGCGTTTATTTGTATTGAAGTCTATAAGGGTGACTGGTAGGAATAACAGTTCTGGCTAAACTACTGGCTTGTGCATGCTCACATTTCACACGAGGGTTGCCTTTTGGAATGTGTTTTGCTTAATATCATGTTAAGTGCAGTACTTGCTTGTTTTGCCCAGAATAAGCCAGGATTTTCTGCAGCCATGCCAAACAAAAAATGCAGGTTTATTTAACAGGAACTGGGGTGCAGATTTACTTGAAGGAACGTGGTGCCATCTGCTACTTGCAGGGCAAAAGCACTCCACATTCTTTCAACTCCATTGCAAATGTTGAAAATCTCTTAAGAGACATGGCACCACCATACCTTTAACTGTGAAAATTACTTTAACTGGGAGAGGCATGCCACATTCTGTTATATTCTATAGCAGATGTGTCATTCTCTTCGAAGAGATGACGCCAGCATACCTTTAAATTAAAGGAGTACTGACACAAAAATTTTCGATCTTGGTTTTTCCGCTGCAGTAAGTTGCTAATGACCCAGTAATCAATCACAGCACGAAACATCATTGGCTTCAGAGCGCAGCAGGTAATTATTTGGAGCATTGTTTGTAGCGACCAATCCATGTTGCAGTTTCAGAGAGCAACGAGATAGGCAAAGAAGGAATGTAACACATATGGGCATGTGATCGCACAAAACTGTGATGTAAGCACGTCAGCGCGCTCGCCGGCACGCGAGCTTCTTGTTGCTAGTTCGTTCGCACGTGCTTTGCGATGCCCTCGCCATCATCATCGTCCTCATTTTCGTCCTCCAGCGGCGACTATTTCCTGCAGGTGGGAGTTGCCATCGTAATAAACGTGGCCAACCACTTTTGATTGGATTCACCACAAAGCAGCGACTCGGAAAGTGTGTCCAGCGACAGCTATCAATTTACGTACGCACTGCTACAAGTAGTACGAACCATTCATCGAAGGCGCTTTGGGAATGAAGCTTATTCCGGAGCAGGACAGTAGGTGGCGTAAAAGTCGGCAAAGTATCAGGCTTGGGGGTATGTAGTCTTGGTGGAAGATCATCAGTCTGCTCTAAGCTCGGCAGGTTTTGTTTATACCAGGCACGCTCGGAATGAGCAAATCTGGCTGCTCTTCAATGGGATCCATTCTAAGCGTCCAGTGGCACGCGTGAACTCGGACCACTTCTGCCACTCATCGATGCTGACGGTAGCGAACGAGCAAGCCAGGCGAGCTGGCAATTGCTAAGTAATGGCATAGGCCTAGCTAGTTGGCCATCCGATCCGAGGCCGACGGCACATGCAATCCTTCCGCAGCTCCTAATAAAGCACCTATATTCATCAACACAATCACTGTCTGCACATTTATGTCGCTTGTAAGTGACAATACAATTAGTTTTCCCGATGCCATTGGTAGCGATCAGAAAACACGTTAGCCAGGCGAGCCGCTTCACAGAGACAATTGCTGTGGCGGCTGCACTGACTGCTTGCGAGTCAAAATCACGCCAATGATTTAATATTTTGTGCAACGTTTTATGACATGCACACTTTTTAGGTAACTTTACTCTGAGTTATTTCGTGTCGGACACAAACTTTAGCTGATTTTCCGCGCTGCCTTCAGCGGCAAGAAAAAAAAAAAAAAAGAAAACATCGGGGCATCAGAGCGGCGGAAAACTTGCTCGCAGGGCCCGCCCCGATGGCAGGGCAAACTCGTGACATAGTGTTTTCTTGCTTCTTTACATTCCTTCCTTAATGTCGATGTTGCGAGGTGCTACGTTCTGCTGTTGGCTGCACACACGTGCACTTTAAAATTGATCTTAAATATGTTCTGAACTGTGTTCGCCGTTTATATTTTGCAGACGATGTGTGTGTGCCCACATAAATTGATCTCCCACGTTAACTCGACTTCGAATTTTTGTGTCAGTACTCCTTTAAGAAAATTGCTTTTACAGTTTGGCTGCAGTGTGATGCACATTGTCAGCTCATTCTGGTCAAAACAGGCAATGTCTGCATCCAAACATCTGCATCTAGGCATAATGCACCATGAAAGGCCTGCTCTCTGTAAAATTTGATGGCAAACAAACTAGCAATCCAGTCAAAAGAGCCATTTATTGCTGGCTGTCTTAGATCGCAATACACTGGCGATTGAGAGAAGTCGTGTGACTGACCATGACTGGTGACTGAGGCGTAGGTCATGACAGCTGATGTTCAAGCTGGCAAGCTAAACTTTCCCCCTGCCACTCTCAAATGTCTCGTGTTTCATGTTGTTTGCAGCTGATTTTGCACCATACGACTTCAGGCTTTACGATTACGCCTGAAGCTTTAGTTGCCAAATTTAACAAAATGATAGGTGCATTTATGTATCTTTTTTTTTAATGATAAAACATCCATATTTTGTGTGTAGGAAGTTTTGTACATGCTGCTGTAAAATTTGGATGGAAACCATTAAAGATTACAGTACTTTCAGTGAAGACCCACTATGCCACTCATGCAGCAGCAGTGCTTACTTAAGTTTTCCATCTTTTCTCATATTGTTACCATTTTATTTTATTTCAAAATATGTGTATTATTATGAGTGAGAAGAATAAGAGGAATCGAGGAGCCCCATTTCCATTTTTTGTTGGTTACAATCATAGAAACGAAAAAACATTCCAGTGCTAGCTATGTCATAAATGAACTTGGGGCTGGAAAAAAGTATGCTCCCTGAGCTCCACTGTTTGTTGTTTTCAGACCTTTTTGAGCAGCTTGTCAGAGTTTGTTCAACAAGTAAAAGAGCCAACAGACCTCAACCTGTTCATAACAGGGCTCACGTAAGTCTGGATAGGTTGATAAAGTACTTCTACAAGTCTATATAAACTTTACATTGTAAATAATCTTTTTCTGTGATATCCCTCACCTGTAGGGACAAAGATGTCTCGACCACAATGTATGCATCAGCCTACCGAGCCCGAAAGCGTGTGCCCTTTGTGTTCAAAAAGAACAAGAGAGATGAAATTTGTGACAGCCTAAGAAATGTTCTTGAGCACGTCGACTATGACAAGTAAGTATGGAAACTTTTTTGTCCTCCACTGCAACTATGCAGGTACCACAAATTGACTGCTGTGAAGGTTTTATTGAAATTGTGGCCTGTGCATGTTTCCATTGCATCATCTGGCAGGCTCATGTGGGAATCCTGCACTTGTCCTAAGAGTCCTATCCTGCTACTGTACTAAAGTTGTGCCCCAGCCAGTTCAAAATTTGTGTATGATCATGAAATGTATTTTTATCCATGCTTGACTAGCTCGACAGATATTTGACAGGGGCTGCTCAATTCAATATTACACCTACTCTAGTTACAAATTTATTGCTGTAACATTAATATTTCCTTAGCAGCCATTTAACACTGCAGCATCAGGAGAATAAGGTGCCTTGTGCTCCCTCACCGCCTATACCATACAGTCTGTGCCTTTTTTTAGGTATCTCCTCTCTGTGTTGACATGCCATGCTAAAAAGACAGACCCAGAGCTTGATGAAGCATTGTCCAAGATCTACAGCCTTAAAGGTAAAATGTGAACTTACATTTGCTAACCCTCATTGCATTGTTCCTCACTGAAAACGGTTTCTGACAGTTTTCAGGGCTCCTAAAGTTATTGCACTGCAAATTGTCAGACAGGAACATTAGCTCTTTGTCTCTCCTTATTTCTCTCTTTGCCATGTCATGCTGTTATGGACTGCAAACACCAGAGCAATTGTGCTTTATCATTGGCAGATTCTGGGAATAAAGCAGGCACAACATGTGACGAAGCACTCAAGTACCTCTTCTACCTTGTGGATAGGAAAGACCTGTTTGATGTTGCCCTTGGGACATACAACTTCGACATTGTTCTCATGGTTGCAGAAAAGTCTCAAAAGGTAAGAGTGAGCCATCACAAAGCACCAGGCAGTGTTTGCACAGAAGCAGTACATTCATGGTATAAGTGATAGTGTGTTGTCTTGTTTGCTTGCTAGCATGTCCAGTTATTTAGCCATGTACCATCAACATAAAGTAAAACAAACAGTAAGAAATTGATGAGAACAGTTGTTACGTGTATTTAATTGTGTAAAAGTGGGACGTGCAATCACTCTGCAGCCGATTTTTAAACATGGTGTAGTCTGAAATGTATGTCTTGGAGCAGCCATTACAAATGCAGACAAACCCTGAAATGCAAGGAATCATTCTAATCATTTAAAATTTGTTCACTTTTGAATTTGTGGCAATACTATTAGTACATTGACTACAAAGCATTTGAAACAGTAGTATGTGTGCATTATATTCATAACCAAGCATCTGATAGCAATATAGTAGTAAATTGAAATTGTGAGTCTAGAAAGGCTTCAAAGAAACGTTTTGGGTCATACTGTGTGGTGTAACGGAGCATGGCTTCTTTGGCCTGATTATGGGCCTAATGTGCAAGATTTTGCTAAACAGTACTGATGTTTGAAGTAAGTGAACAATTTACTGTTGACTGTTTGTAGTATGGCTTGCTATTACATAGTTCTTTAAAGAGTACATCTGAGTAGTAACATGCAAGCGGAGTTGCATTCTGCCTGTGTAAACCTTGCAAGATGCCACCCTCATGTCTAAAACAGATGAGAAAGCAATGTTGTGCACTGAGTGATAGTCCTTGCAGTCAATCATTGCAAGCGGCTGAGCAGCCATGGCAAGATGTATCCAAAACAGTCCTGTTTGGAAATTCTTGTGATTGTGTCAAGTAGAAAGTAGAACTAACTAAACGTTGCATGTGGTGTACTCAGCCGCGCCTTGTTCCATGTAAGCTTTTCAGGTCTAAATGTTGTTTTTATCCTTTGGTCGTATCAAGGGTACCTGGCAGCCATAGCTTCATGTATTATTGAATTGTGCCGTCCACGACACTTACTGGAACGTTGACGCTACGCTTTCTTCATTACAGGCTGTTGAATGGCATAATGCACAGAATAAACCTGTCAGTGGGAAAGAATTGCCGCTACTTTAACAGTGTTTGCCTACATTGTGACTATATTCCTGCACACTTGGTTAATGCAAAGACAGGTGTGTGCATTACCGGTTCAGTAGCTTTTGGTTATACTAAAGCACAGAGTATCAGCATGTCCTTACATGCAAATGAGCTAGTGGTGTGCATTGTTCTGTGTGCTAATTTGAAACTGATTTTCACAGTACTAGTAACAGTACAAGGAATCGAGGGCAAGGCATAGTGAACCTCACTCAACCTCTTTCTTTGATTGTTGCAGGATCCTAAAGAGTATGTTCCATTTCTGAACAAGCTAAACAAACTGGAGCCCAATTATCGCCGCTTCACAATAGACATGCACTTGGAGCGCTACAAGAAGGCCCTCAAGAACATCAGCCTATGTGGCAAGCAACCTGAGTTCAAATTTATTTACACTTTTTCTTCATTGTCTGTCTTCCGCAACTGTGCCCCTCCTGCTGTACAGGAATGACCCGCTGTTCTATGGTTCTGTAGCTTTGGTATTCTATTGCTGAACATAAGGTCACAGGTTTAACTTCTGGCTGCTGCAGCCATATTCTGACTAGCGCAGAATGCAAAGGCACTTGTGCACTTAGATCTAGGGGCACGTTAAAAAAATATAAGTTGGTTGAAATTGGTGGTGTCTACGGTGTCCATTGTATAGTCTGTGTGTTGCTTTTGGATGTTAAACTTGCAATTTGTTTTGATTCTATTCATCCTACAGCAATGAACCTAGGCATTATTATCCCACTTTTCCTTTCTTCAGACTTCGTCATACATTGCTTAATTTAAGTAAGTGCCAATCGGTGTGTGTTCCGGTGCGTGTTACTATTGGGCAGTTCGTGTGATATCAAAGCAGGCCTCATTTTATACATAACAGGAAATGCTACAAAGACCTCTCTCTGCTCTCATCTGCAACCAAAAAATTAAGCTGTCACATGTGAAAGAAAGATATGAATATGCATCATATAATTAAATGTAAAATTAGGTCTTATACTCTAACTTTGTAAAATATGGCATAATTATGACGTGGAAGGCATTGCAGACCTGAACCTGTTTGCCACCAAACGAGCAGAGTTTCACCTTCCTGCGACCAGAAACCAGAGCACACCACATGCACTTGAGACTAAAACATAATACCATATGTTGCATACTAGAAACACTAATGTGTACAAATATGTGACTTTACATAACCTTCTGTTCTTTAGAGTTATTCTTTAGAAGGCATTGCAGAGGAAAAACGACTTCATGGCAAAATGTGGGAAGTGAGACTTCCATGGCTGACTATGTATTTGCTTAGCTACTACTACATTGACTGCTAAGTACGAAACAGAATGTAGAGGGGTTATGTTGCTAGACTATCAAATATTTGTGACTGAAACTTTGTAAGCATCCTTTGCTGCATTATGCATTTATTTCAACCGCTTTTTAATTGAGTACTGAAATGTAGACTGTCTCATCTGTTTGGCCTAATCGCTAAGTGTCATGGCGCATCTGACCACAGATAGATGCAACTGGCATGGATACTCAAAACCAGATGGGATCTGGAAAACACATCAATATGTAGTGCTTACAATGCGTTTCAGTGTCCTGTAGGCTATTTCCACTATGTATAGACACTACCGAAGTGTTAAAAGCTTTTATATGTTCTCTGGAAATATCCACTTTGTTGGCAAATGTCACCTCTGTGAATGTTGCCTGTAAGACGCAATGCGCCCCAACTTTGCTGGCTGTCATGGACAATAGTGCAGGGGCATACTTGTGCATCGCAAAAATCGGGGCTGTAGCACAATGTGCCTTAAACAGCCGCTGGAGGTGCAGTAAACCATCAACCAA
Organism: Dermacentor albipictus; assembly: GCF_038994185.2. NCBI lineage: Eukaryota > Metazoa > Arthropoda > Arachnida > Ixodida > Ixodidae > Dermacentor > Dermacentor albipictus. The sequence goes on along the minus strand of NC_091821.1, from coordinate 351,094,263 downwards.
ACTATTCCTTTCAAGCATGCAGTAATTGTTAAGAGTTGCACAACAGTGGTAATTCAGATTTTCAAAGAAGTTGCTGGGACTGTGCAAGAACTGCCACCAGGGTAGATGCCACAATGCTAGCTTGCAAAGAGTTTCTTATCCGAAAAGAGGCAATGCTAAGTTTCTCAATGGCCTGTGTATATAATTCTGTGCAGCCTTTAAAGGGACTCTGAAACGATTTTGGCGATTTTCTACAAACGTACTGAGTCGTTAGAGTAGGTTCTTCTGATCATTAATTGATGCATCTAAGTGCTCTGCGTAAAGCGTGTAATTTATTATAAGGTTTTAAAAATACACATCGCTGCCGATCGCAGCGCACTGCTCGGCGGAATTTTAAGCCGCCCCTACCCATATGATGCAAATAACCCATATTACGTCACATGGGCGAGCTATCTGATTGGCTGACCAGGACACGTGGTCGATAATTTTTCCAACTTTATGGTGAACAAATGATGCTCGTAATAGTTGGAATGTTAGTTACTTTGTTTTTGTAAAAAGAAAATAACTTAGAGAGAATACACAAGAATAGTTTTTTAGTACACTTCAGCACTTCCGGCACACAGCAAGTGTCGTCTGCTTGTGTTACAACGTACTCCATTTTGACGAGAGCTCCGCGGTCAGAGTCGGTCTCAGTCTTTTCGCGAGCACTATGATTCGACTTTGTTGCCTTGTGGACTGCAAACCTAGCGACCTGCAAACCGCGAGTCCAGTATTAGGGCAAACGCAAGCGCAAGGGGACAGGGTCTGGCCGCTTGACTGTGCCGGGATGAGCCGCGAGATGAGCAGAAGGGCAAATGTGAACGGTCTGCACGGTGCAGCCACCTGGTGGCACAGAGCTCAACCATACACAGTAGCAGCAACGAAGTGTATTCTTTGCTGCTGGTGTGTATTTTTCGCAGGAGTGTAATCATCAACACGTTGATTTATAAATGTTTAAAATGCTTTACACTTGGTTAGAGCAATATTAGCGCTTTGTTTGACTGGTTAAGCGCTGCGCCAGCAAGTGTCTGGACCGTGCAGACCGATCAGGCTGCTCACGTACGTCTACGCTAAAGTTCCTTCATCAGCTTGAGTTTATGCCTCCAGTCATTTGCCGAAATGACCAGCTTGCCTGTTTTTAGCGGAGTACCGGACACGTTCGGCGCTACGACAGAATGCTCGCAACGCACGCTGCTTCGATAGCTCTCGGTCGACGGCCAAGCGGCTAGCGGAGAGGTCTCGCGCGGGAGGGGGCGTGCTCCTAAACAACCGGAAGTGAACGATGTGACGTCGCATCGTGACGCTGAACGAGTGAAGGCGGAGCTTAGCGCCGCTCGCTCGGCGAGCGAGTTGAGGAGGAAAAGCATAGCTAGGGAGGAGGGTAACTTCTAATCGCTTGCAGCTCCATTAATACGTAACGCTTCACTTAAATTGTGGTGCGAATGTTCTACTTAAGCTGTACCCTACGCGCCTACAAATTTTGTCCGAACCGTTTCAGGGGCCCTTTAATACCCTGCAAGACGCTCATTCTGTGACAAAGTGTGGTACAGACAGGCAGCAAAAATGTTTTTCTCCTTCGTTGTTGTTGTTTTAGTGGTACCTTGCTGTGTATTACTGTAGCACTGTGAATTCCTACATTAGAACAATGCTGTGGTGTTGGAAGACCACCGAATGTATTCACACTTCTTTCATTACTGAAGCTGTCTTGCTTTTCTTTTCCTTTTCTTTCTTGCTTTGCGTTGTCACTAGGTGTGCATTCATTGGTCTGCTCCTTACTTTGCACACAGGTGAACCACACTTCATTGAGTGTCTTAATCTCATCAAATCACAGAGGCTGTACACAACAGCACTTGGCCTCTTTCCTGAAGGTTCACAGGAAAGTAAGGTATGAAAAATAATTACAATTCCTTTTGTTTTATAGTCTTGAAATTTACGGAGGTTTATAAGATTTTTTATGTCACCATCAGTTCCTGATATTTATCTTCTTGTTATCATTGTAAACCTTGAAGAAATGCAGGCATACATGATAAATGCACACACGTACATCAGCGCCAAAGTAGTACAGGGTGTGGTACCTGCAAAAGGTTGATTTTCTGTGCAGCCTTGACATGTAGCCTTGAGATCAGAGACGTTCTCTGCATATGCCACTTAACCCAAATCTCCATGTCACATCAAAATTGATCATTCTTGAATTTCATAGGCATCCTGTTCCGATTAACACATGTGTTTGATTGTATATAGTACATGTATACGGCTGTGCATTATTCAAAAAGCTATTAGAAAAGTATTCAAGGTTCAATTCTGGCATTATTCAATCTGTATTTGATTTGATCATGAAAACTTATATTCTCATACTCTTATTTGCACATCTTAACAGCATGAAACACCTACTCGCACACCCTAAACGCATAAGCTTTCAGCTCATGCTGTTGTAAAGCAGAGGCCAAAGGTTTGCTTTTTTTCACTTGTAACACTGTACTGAAAGGCTAGCTCATATGTTTTTTATTCAATTCCAATTACACTAGTTCATTTCCTTCAATATACCACTTTAATATAGTAGCTACACAGTTAACTCTCATTAAGACAAACTTGGTTAAGCTGAATTCTCGTATACAACGAACAACATGAGAAAGTTTGTTTGGTTTTCCATAGATGCAGTGCAAAAGAAATGATGCACCTGGTGGTGTGGCATATCAAGGCACCCACTGGAAGCCTGTGATGCACATCGCCCGTGGACAGAAGCGAAAACAAGAGGTGGAAACAAAAAGAGACAGTGACATCTCACTTCATGAACACGTGTGACGCGCGAGCGTATGGGTGCTATAGCGCATACGAAGCTATCAGCCCTCGCTGTCCCTAGATTGTCCACATCGCAATTGTACTCAAGACAGGGCTCGCACTGCCGCACCAAACGTAGCAGCCGCCGGGGTAGAACACCCCCTTATAAACATTCACGTACTAACCAAAATAAAAAGCATGGTGTCAATATACGCAGGCAAACATGAATACATTACACTCGATGACCGCGGATCCTTGCCGTCAAAACGCTGGCATGAGGAATCGTGGCAGCAGCAGCGAGCGAAGTGACCTTCGCACTGTCTATTGCTTCAACATAAACTGAGTGGCAAGAACACGATGCACGCAAAGCTATGAGCCATCGGCCTACCTAGACTGTGCCCCCAAAGCAGATCGCGTTCAAGATAAAGCCTGCACCACCGCACGGGGCCGAAGTACAACATGCCCCTCCGTCCCTTCCTGGCGCCATGCACGCGATGGAAGACAGTGCACTTTCCCCCTCCCCCTTTCCATCTTTTCACATGCAAGATTAAGCCGCCATAGTCTGCTCACCATCGCCCGCTTTCACTCGCCCACACAGCGTACGGCACACAAGGACGATATTATCACGAGACGAACCCGGCACATCCGTATCGCAAACGAAACCTGTAGCAACTGCCAGAGGAGGTAAACCCGGAAAACCTCTGCCTGCGTTCCTCCTCCGCAATGCTTCACCTCGTTTCTCCGTCCCCACTTTGCTCTACACCACCTAGAGTTTCCTCTAGGTTGCGTTGCTTTGCTACGCGCTCAGCGCACTCCTTCATACTTGTGCTAGCTTGGAGCCTGCACCAATGACCTCTGAGGCAGCAGATGCCTGCTTTAACTCCCTAGTGAACTTATCCAGCAGCAAAAATGCACAGAAGGATTTTTAAGGTCATTAGGTAAGATGACATCGTTAGTAGCTTCCGCCGATTTGCTCAAAAGCGTCAAACATTCATCATGGACTGGATGAAACCAAGAATGAGTACCACTTAAAAACAGTTTTTTGTTAAGCTCAACTAAATAAATGCTTTTATGTCATTTTTCCACCGTTTTAAGTCTTACTTCATCGATTGTTTTGAAGTAAGATGTTTGGATGCACCTGATCATGTTGCCACTTATTCCTCTGATAGGACGAACTTCTGAATAGGTTCAAACAAATTTTTATGGTCCGTTCAAATTTGTATTAAAGGGAGTCTACTGTATTTTATTTCTTTATCGCAGGAAGTATGGGATATCTATGGAGATTACCTGTTTGAGAAGAAACACTATGAGGAGGCTGGACTTGTCTACTGGCGCTGTGAAAAACTGCAAAAGGCTGCAAGGGCCTTTGAGATGTGCCTAAATTGGAACTTGCTGCTTTCAACAGCTTACCAGATGGAGTACGACCAAGACAGCCTGCAAGCCCTTGCAAACAGGACAATAGGTGAGGTAGAGCGACTGTAGCTTTGCATGCAAGCTCCGCCAATTTTGTATTTCTAAAGACACTACTATTTCTGTAGAAGTAATGAAAATTGAGCTAATATGTATAAATTCATTGCGACTAAACAGTGCCAGGATACACACTCACAGAGAAAAAATGACAAGATAAGGCACTGACTTTCGACTAAGGTTTATTGTCACATGCTTTCATATCACTGTCATAAGCACATGAGGTCTGCTTCTGTGCTGATAGCTGTGTGTATTGTTTGTGAAAAGAACAAAAAGTTAGTAGGGTCTGTTCAACTTTCAGCAGGTACACATTACTGACAGTGAACAGCCACCATGCTCCAACTGCAGTAATGTCACGCATATGAATAAACTGCAGGCAGCAATCTGATGCTGCAGTGCTGTGTTGTTGCAGCGACGAGTGAGTGTTGTGACAATCCTTCAGTGAGTCATGGTGTGGACAGCGGTTTTAACTTTAAGTTACGCTGAGTAGAAAGACACGCTTGCCACCGAAGGCAGGATTAACAGTTGTTCACAGTAAATTTTTTTACCTTCTTACTTTCACCACTTACTTACTTACTTTCCTTTGTGTTTTTCTTTTTTTTTTCTCACTGTAATGACTTTTGTATTAGTGTTCTGGTTTCATTGTCTTTCTGATGTCAGTTTGTAGTAAGGACAGAAAGTGTTTGCCATTGCCCTAACATCACTGGTAACCTGTTTGACACAATTAAAAAAATAGAAAATAAACATCTGGTAGTGTCATGAAATTCTGGATTAAGCAGAACTCATTGCTTCTGGTTCACAATTTTGGCTGAGTGCATACGGCAGTTGGTGCACTGTTTTGTAAGCAACAGCCTGTACACCAGATGTTTCAGCAAACACTTTCAAAAATTTTTAAAGGTTCCCTGTAGAAGGTACCACAATTCTTGTTCATGAGCTGGCCTATGTATTTTTTAAATTTATTTATTTAAATGTATATTATTTATAATACCTCAAATACCTCTGCTGGTTTTACATAAGGGGTGGGCAAGCATACAAATTAGCAGAAACACAATACCACTGCAGTAAGCACTGAAATGAGTTAGAAGAGAAACAGCAACAAAGAAAAACATAAAAACTAAAACATTTTGCACATCCACAGGTGAAGAAACAGAAAAATGCAAAAGAAACACACGAGAACTTATCAAATATGACAATCGACAAGTGTTGAATGCAATGTGTACAAAAAGCGGCAGTAACATTTTTCTAGGTATGGAACACGGCAAGCAAAGATAGGCAGACATCTCGATAAACATATTAAAGCGTCAACAGAAGCACATTGAAAAGAATACTACAGATAATACAAGCAGATGATGCAATCAGGCATGTGATTCAGTGGCAGAGCTAAAACACGAAGGGTCATCATAAATAATGACGCTAACTGGAAGATTGTTCCAATCTATGACTGTTTGAGAAAAGAAAGAATGAAGATGAGCAATTCTCTAAGCACAGGTCAGATAAACTGCTTTATGGTGGCTGATACGGCTTTAAAGATAGTATGTCGGTTTGATAAGGGTGTTGTCAGGAGGGAGGGTATGGTAGAGCTTATGATAAAGGCAGAGTCTGAGTGTTTTGCTGCGCCTATCTAGTTTGGGAAGATTAGCCTTTGATTTTAAGTGAGTGACACTTGTATGATATGAGTAGTCAGAAAAAATGAATCTGGCTGCACGATTTTGTACCAACTTGAGTGTCTTGCTAAGATTGTGTTTGTGAGGGTCCCAGATCACGCACGCATATTGTAACTTAGGTCTTACAAGAGATTGATAGCCTAATAACTTAACGGATCAGATGTATGCGTTAAGAGACAAAGCCGGCAATATCATTACTAATATGGATGAGATAGTTCAAGTGGCTGAGGAGTTCTATAGAGATTTATACAGTACCAGTGGCACCCACGACGATAATGGAAGAGAAAATGGTCTAGAGGAATTCGAAATCCCAAAAGTAACGCCGGAAGAAGTAAAGAAAGCCTTGGGAGATATGCAGAGGGGGAAGGCAGCTGGGGAAGATCAGGTAACAGCAGATCTGTTGAAGGATGGTGGACAGATTGTTCTAGAGAAACTGGCCACCTGTATACGCAATGCCTCATGACCTCGAGCATACCGGAATCTTGGAAGAACGCTAACATAATCCTAATCCATAAGAAAGGGGACGCCAAAGACTCGAAAAATTATAGACCGATCAGCTTACTGTCCGTTGCCTACAAACTATTTACTAAGGTAATCGCAAATAGAATCAGGAACACCTTAGACTTCTGTCAAGCAAAGGACCAGGCAGGATTCCATAAAGGCTACTCAACAATAGATCATATTCACACTATCAATCAGGTGATAGAGAAATGTGCGGAATATAAGCGACCCTTATATATAGCTTTCATTGATTACGAGAAAGCGTTTGATTCTGTCGAAACCTCAGCAGTCATGGAGGCATTACGAAATCAGGGTGTAGCTGAGCCATATGTAAAAGTACTGGAATATATCTATAGCGGCTCCACAGCCACCGTAGTCCTCCACAAAGAAAGCAACAAAATCCCAATAAAGAAAGGCGTCAGGCAGGGAGATACGATCTCTCCAATGCTATTCACAGCATGTTTACAGGAGGTATTCAGAGACCTGGAGTGGGAAGAATTGGGGATAAAAGTTGATGGAGAATACCTTAGCAACTTGCGATTCGCTGATGATATTGCCTTGCTTAGTAACTCAGGGGACCAATTGCAATGCATGCTCACTGACCTGGAGAGGCAAAGTAAAAGAGTAGGTCTAAAAATTAATCTGCAGAAAACTAAAATAATGTTTAACAGTCTCGGAAGAGAGCAGCAATTTACAATAGGCAGCAAGGCACTAGAAGTCGTAAGGGAATACATCTACTTAGGGCAGGTAGTGACGGCGGATCCGGATCATGAGACGGAAACAATCAGAAGAATAAGAATAGGCTGGGGTGCGTTTGGCAGGCATTCTCATATCATGAACAGCAGGTTGCCATTATCCCTCAAGAGAAAAGTATATATTAGCTGTGTCTTACCAGTACTCACCTACGGGGCAGAAACCTGGAGGCTTACGAAAAGGGTTCTACTCAAATTGAGGACGATGCAACGAGCCATGGAAAGAAGAATGATAGGTGTAACGTTAAGGGATAAGAAAAGAGCAGATTGGGTGAGGGAACAAACGCGAGGTAATGACATCTTAGTTGAAATCAAGAAAAAGAAATGGGCATTGGCAGGACATGTAATGAGGAGGCAAGATAACCGATGGTCATTAAGGGTTACAGAGTGGATTCCAAGGGAAGGGAAGCGTAGCAGAGGGCGGTAGAAAGTTAGATGGGCGGATGAGATTAAGAAGTTTGCAGGGACGGCATGGCCACAATTAGTACATGACCGGGGTTGTTGGAGAAGTATGGGAGAGGCCTTTGCCCTGCAGTGGGCGTAACCAGGCTGATGATGATGATGATGAACTTAACGGACGGCAGGGAAAGTGCGATATTATGTCGTAGATAGCCAAGGATGCGGTTAGCTTTGTTTGTAATGTGTGACGTGTGATGACCACATGAGGTCATGGTTGATGTTAAGTCATAAATATTTGAGGGAATCTACTGAAGAAATGACTTTGCCATTAAGCATGTATGTATTAGCTCGATACTCTTGTCGTCTATCAAAAGAAATTACAGAAGTTTTCTCAATGTTAATGATCATGAGCCACGTTCGACACCAAATTTCAACGTCTATTAGGTCACACTGAAGCATTAGTTTATCAGTGGGATTAGTGAAAGAAAGGTAAGTGACGTTTGAAGAATGGTAAGTGATGTTTGAAGAGATGCACGCGAGGATGTCATTGATGTAAATTTTAAAAAGTAGCGGGCCGAGTACTGCTCCTTACGGGACACCGGAGGCGACAGCACACACGGTGGAGTTGACTTCATTGGCGAAAACGAACTGTTGGTGATTGGTGAGGAACTCTCTTATCCATTCATGGTTAAGAGAGCTTTCGAAAAGGTGGACATTACTTGAAAAAAGAAATGCATAATCAATTAACAAAATGTCACTAATTAAGTTTTGACTAGTTACCTTATGGCTCATATTGCAATTTGACAATAAATGCATTGGTGCTCCACTTACTTTTGTGCTTGAATGCATAAAATGTTCTGTCAAGAAAGTAACTTAAACATCAATGCATTTCTCTACAAAGTTCGGGAATTAATATCTTGAAACTGGCGTCACCCTGAGAATTAGTTCCAAGTAGATCTGCCTTGCAAACTCCACGGCTATAATTTGTAAACTGCAGTATTGGCCATACGATAATTAGTTAAGCACTAAATTAGGGATATATTGTTATTTAGTCAATTATGCATTTCAATTTTTTGTGCAAGGAATCTCCGCCTCTTCGAGTAGGTCAGATCATGAACTAGAATTGTGCTATCTGCCACAGCCGACCTATTAAAATTTTTGAAAGTGTTCGCTGAAACACCCTGTATATGGTGTTAAAGGGATAGCAGTTTCCATGTACTCCACAATGGTAGCTGGCTATCTAGCATAGGTTATGGGGTCTAATTTGCTTTTGGCAACACAGGGAATGACAACACAGTGGTGCCAAACACCAGAAAGGCATTTATTAGTCATCTTATACAACAGTGCCAGCTAGCCAAAATACCTACAATGAAGAGCTCCTTGATTAAACACTCTGAGGAATAGAAGTTCAACTCCCTACACAGAAGGATAAGTCATTTGTGCCAGTTGCACTCCAAAGTCCAACTGGAAACCTTCTGAGGGACATTTTTCTTGGAGGGCGCCGCCGATCCTGAGGTCATCCCATGGTTTTCAATGTCTCTAAGCCAAAGTGGGGAAAGTAAGTTTCTTTCACGCTCGAGTTATCCACACCGTCAGGTGGCACTTGTATCGGAACACTTGCATCATCTTTCATTGTAGACCGTAATTATAACAAATTCCCACCAATGCACTTGTGTCATGCGGCAAACCTAAATGACAGGAGATGCATGATCATGTAGGGAAGACGAACGTTTGAAGACACGAGAGAGTTAATCTTCCTCACAATGTAGAGGAAGGAAGTGAAGGAGGGAGGGAAAGAACAAAGAGAAAATAGTTTTTAGAGTTTTCACAGTTATTTTTCTGTGTGTTTTAGTTATATTATTAACTTCCTTTTACTTGCAAAACACAATCTCATATTTACAAGAGTAATATTATACTCTATACTTAATATGGCATTGTATTTTATTAAACGCACAGATATTTAACAGACAGCTGGGTCTTTTTAATTTTCTTATTGTGCTTGTCAACTCAATGTCAAAGGTGTCGCTGTAAAGTGGTTACTTGGGTATATATATATACATATATATAAGCTGTTTTAAGCAGTCCTTTTTCCACACACACGTCCCATAATATTACATACGCCTTAAGAAAAACACTAAGGAAATTTAGTTGTGTTAACATTTATTGATACTGCTTTCTGAACTGTCATGTGGCAGCAGTGCTTGAAAATACTTGTTTGTGTTCTAATCTGAATTGATTCCAGTGGTTGTTGTGTCCAAGCATGTTATTTTTCTTGAATAATGACTTGTGTTCAGCAATTCTCAGATTAGCCCACTCTTTGAAAGAATTACTGATAGTTGATCCACTCTTGCAAAATCCTGCTAATCCCATTTTTAAGCACATGGAAAGTACCTCTCATTCAAAGTGCCAAAGTGGTTCGCTCATTGTCATTGAAGTCACAATGTTTTATTTTGTATTTAAAACTTATAGTATGGAAGTAACTTTTGGTTATATATTTGTTTATGTTGTTTAACGAAAGGTTGAAGATTGTTGCATACAACTGCTTTACAACTAACCCAATACAACTTTGCCGTACTCTGCGCTGATGCTCTGCGCTTTTGGCCTCTACATTAAAACTCAGTGCCTCACTCATGACTCATGTGAAGTTTGTGCCAGGCCCTCGCCCTTTGCTGCACCACACCACACTGCATGATGCTGGCATAAAACTAACAATAAACTGAAAGAAGTTAAACAACACTGGCCGGTGTTGCCGGTCTGTTATGTAGCTCTTGAAAGCTACACAAACTTTCCACACTTTCTTTAGAGGGAATTACTTTCCGTGTAGCACCGCATCAAGCAATTTACCACTTGACAACACTGCTTTAGCATCATCGCTACTTCTTGTATATGTTTGCAGATGCTTTAGTACTCGCCAAACGTTACAAGGAAGCCTCTGAAATTTCTGAAACCTTCCTAAAGGTATGTGATTGATTGTGCTTTTTTAGCAAAAGGAGAGAGCTTATGCAATGACATGAAAACACAAATTAAAAATACGCTTCAGATTTCCTAAAGGGATGAACAGAACAAACGCTGGCCATCTTTTGGTGCCATTGTTGTTCATAAATGCAAATATATTGGGACATTCATCTTTGCAGTCCCTATAACTGTGAATAGAAATAGCACTAGTCGGCTTTTCATTGCTGCTATTGTTGTTCGTAGATCCAAACATATGCATTCACAGGTGTAGAACTTAAACCTCATACCACAGTCTATTGTAAGGAGGTTCAAAAACTGCTCAAATCTGACCAACACAGTTTTTCTAGTGCAGGAGGTAGATATCTTGTGATAGAGCACTATGTAACGTATAAAATGGGGTCATTGTTTTAAAAACAATCTTGAATATGCTGTAATTTCTCATGTGTCTTATTTCTATTTCATTTTCAACCTTTTCTTTCTTTCAGGATGAAGAAAGAACAGTTCGCATCTTGCTTGACGCACACATGTGGGATGTTGCACTGGCAAAGGTTTGTTTCCATAGTGAAACACTTGCTCAGTAAAATAATGTAAATGTACATCTGGGGAAAATAATGGTGAAGGCTCACAAACTGTACGGAAAAAATAAAACTAGATTTGTCCATTTACAGCTGCCCATTGATAAAGATAGTCATAACTTCATCCCCAAGAAGCTCTAAGTGATTTCCTTCATTTCAACATCATCTGTAGTATCTGGGCAAGCTTACCTTTATGTCTGTGTCACAGTCTGTTATGATATCTGGTCTACCAGAGAGGGACAAGGGTCAGACCAACAACAATGAACAAGCCTTTATATATAAATATCAAGAAGATAGCAAGTGATAAAAGAAAATTACAGAAAACAAGTCTAACAACACACATTTCAAAACACCTGACATGTAAAGTTGAGAAACATGTTCCGACTGTCCCAGCGGCATGTTGCTAACAAACAGCGGGGGTCGAACGAGCACGAGACATCGTCGGCCGAGTACTGGTAGGTTGTAGGCATCCTGGTAGGCCTCTGTAGTGCATGATGAAGTTGCGGGTGATCAGTTGGGTCACCTGGCTCTGCTGCTAAGGACCATGGCGCGCTGCCAGTGGAACGTCACTTCAGCACAGACTACGATGCCTTCTTGATGATGCCCCCAGAGCACATGAAGGAATGTCTTCACTTTTCCAAAGCCACAGCAGCTCTCTCCGAACCAGCTCAGCAGCCTCTTACCATCTTCTTGCATCATTGCCCAAGCCATGCATAACTTCATTTTCTTTCTTTATAACACACACATGATAAAGTTTCAGTGCATGCCACTGGTGTGGTATCAGAATGGTGCCGAGGAATGTAAACTACCAAGGCTGGCACTCGGGGCTGTGAAAGTTCAATATTTCATTCTGCTATGAATAAAAACATGGCGCATGTGTTAGCTTGACCAGTAGCTGCTTCATACGCAATGCAGAACAGTTCAGATGTGCTCTCCATCTTTCTTGCTTTTTAGATTCACCATTTCAACAAGTTGGAGCTCACTGAGAAGTTGTGGAAGCCAGCTGTCAAGAGCGAGCTTGAATTCATGTTGGAAGCTGTGGATTCACTGAAGGCCACATGGTCCAAGCATGTGGCACGGCTAATGATTGTTCGTGAGCTCAAAGCCAATGAGGAACAAGGTGATTACCAGAATGCCACACATGCCGTTTCACAGTATTAATACAAGTTGTACATCCATAGTGGTACTTGTTAATGGCTGCTTAGTAGGGGTGTTTGAATATTCGGAAAATTCGAATATTATCGTATATTATCTTTTTAAAATTCATATTCAATTAAAAATATATATATTCGTAAATGTTCAAATATTCGATTGTATACGAATATTCAAATATATTGCCGGCCGTGCGGGAAAAAACACGGTTCTTAGCATTTGTTTCCATCTAATCTAAGAATATTGGGGCGATGTTGTGCTAAATTTTGCGATTTCGTGCTGCAAGCGAAATTTTGCCTGTAAAGCCCACTTAGCCACTAAACGTAAGAACTTTGCGGGAAAATCAGCCTCTCAAAGGGACATGGTTTGCGGACAGTGAGGATGCATTTTTTTTTTTTTTTCCAGCGCTACTCCAAATTCTGAGCTTATTGCTTGACAGCAAGTGTGATGAGTGACGACTGGCACAGGGTCCGCGTTTACAGGTATTTGGTGCGGTATAATAAGGCACAGGCTGGCGAGAACAGCTAGTGGGAATTACTAAATTTTTCAACTTAACATAAGCCAAATACACGATGTTTTGGTATAGCGGCTCACTAGTCAAATTTTTTTAACATTTACAGTGCAGTTGCAATATTCCAACATAACAAATTAACCCAACTTGCTAATAAATGCATGTGCATATCATTATTCGATATTCTATTTGATGTTCGAAGCTAAATATTTGTATTCGGTTCGTATTCGAAAATTTTGATATTCGCACACCCCTGCTGCTTAGTGATAGTCTCAACCACACTGTGTGCACATTGTATGATAAGGAAATACATCAGCATTGGAATACATGGTCCACTACCTGTGTTGTGAACTTCATTATTTAGGTGTTGTAGAATATGTGGACTATAAGGCCAAATAATAACTGCACCTCCATCCAGCACCTTTAAGTGTTTGGTTTAGTAGTTTAGTAATTTTAACTTTCCTTAAGTATGAACCAACTAGTCAGCAAAAATGTCTTACTGAAGGCAAGTTTCTGGCACAATAAACTATGGAGGCAGTCACATCATGCTCGTCTTTGTGTATGCTGTCTGGATCATTAGCTAACCATTCATATTGGTTATTCATCTCTCTTTAGAAACATCAGAAAAAGAAAGATTAATCAAAGTATAGATTAAGCCACGAAATTATGCCATGATAGGGATCTAGTGGTAAGGACCACATACCACTGATTGTAGTCCTGTGGGCAGTGGCTTAGCAACATCACAAGAAGTGCTGTGGAGGAGTTGCAAAGGCTAGTTGATGGTCTGTAGGCCATAAAATCCCTCTCAACTAGTGTTAATGGTGCACCAATGGATATCCTACACAGTCCAACCTCCTTGCAGTGGGAGAAACTGAGCCGGCCCAACTGACATGTACAACACACATGTGAGGCAACTAGGAATAACTAAGAATTTCCTTGTGTCTTTTGCCAGAAAGCAGCTAAGATTTGTCAGCTAAGTAAGGCTTGTCTAAGACCTTTTTCTCTCTATCATGAAGGAAGGAAAAAAAGTACTGAGGGAGACCCCGACAATCTAGATGTGTCACAATAAGTGTGGTGTAAGTGTGGTGTCATTGTAGGTTTCGCTTTCCTTGTTTATGGGGCACGCAGCAACAGTTGTTAAACCTGCTGGTTACTCTCTCTGACCATAACCAGTGACAATGATTTCAAGGTCCGAGAGAAGGAGCTCTCAAAGGAAAAGTGGCCACAGTGGCCACTGCCATGGCCACAAGGGGCACTGGCTAACACCTCCAGGGCTAAATCTTGTACAGTAGACCAGTTATTTTGACTGCAGTTAATCCCAACTGAAGGTCCCAGCTGGCACTCGTGAAATTATATAGGCCCAAATTTTCGTTATTTCAATCTAAAATTAACCTTCGTCGGATAATTCGAATTTGACCAGCTTTCATGCACACACCCGATCTTTACGGTGACCACAATACTGACCCCTGTAGTGGCAACGCTCTCAGTAACTTAAGGGACGGTCACTGCGTTGAACACACATCATCTCCCTTGGAAACCACCTATTTTCAGCCTGCCCCTAGAAAGATTTTCAAGTAGTAACTGTAGTCCACAATGTCCTATTACAGTATTTACCCTATTGAAACATGCTCCTTTTCAGGAAACTGGCCTCTAATGTGCAAGACATAAATAGACCCTGGCCCATTTTCTTGCTGAGAAATCGGGTGCACATTAGATTTGTACTCTGTTTAGGATCTTTAATGTAATTTCTATGCTAGTTTTCTACTTTGGACGGATAGACAATGGGCGCTTGTTTGTTTCGGGAGTGTATTAAAATTGGACAGATGCTGTCAAATTAATTAGCTGTGTGTTCTGGCATTCTTTCTGTACTTTGTTTGACTCAATCCACCAGATAATTAGACAAATTTCATTGGTTCCATCGCAGTCGAATTATCGGAAGTCGACTGTACATGTACATAAATACACAAATAGCCTAAGAAAGTTGACAGGGGGGGACAGCTGCCACTGTACCATGTGGAGTGTAATTTGTGTAGTTCGTGGAGCACTGCATGTATAATGCCGAAAATGTGGATTCAGCTCCCATTGGCAGCAAGTTGTTTTCTTGCCTTCTTTCATTTCATTATTCTGTATTAATGTTTCTACATTTCAATCAAAAGAATTAATTTCTTATATGCTTCCCTAGGGTTCATTGTCTGTTGGCTTCATGTGGCTGTAAGAAAAATCTAGCACCTTGATTTCTCTTATTCTGTTGGTGTCACCCAACATACACTGCTTCTGCCAGCCCACTCATAACACTAACATGCTTAGGTAGGCGGAAAATGCAAACACCAACCCGCCAGAGTAGCTTGGCGGCTATAGTGTTACGCTGCCTGGCCATGGCTTTACGCTGCCTGGGTTTGATGCTGTCTGTGGGGGCTGCATTTTGAAGAGGGCGGACAGCAAAAATGCTCATGTACTTAGATTTAGGTGCATGTTAAAGAACCCCAGGGGGTCAAAATTAACCCGGAGTCTCCCACTACAGCGTGCCCCATAATTTGATTGTGGTTTTGGTACGTACTTGGGTCCCAAAATTTATAGAACTTTTTTTTTCATGCCAACATCCCCTTTCACCAATATACATCCCACCAATCCCACCAATATACTATATGTAATCAATGGCTTCTTGTGTTGTCATGGAGTGTACATATAACAAAATTGAATAAGTGGCACAGCTAGGCATGATTGCATGCATAGCTGCATTTCATTTTTTTCACACAAAGCGTGTCATTGAGCATGTCCTGTACTGTTTATCAAACTTGTTTGCTTTTTGTCATTGTATGAAAATGACATTTCATTTTATATGCAATCCTACGATGCATTGACATAGTATTCCAAATGACAGTTATGCATAATATTAAGCATATTTTTGTTGAATTGTCAAGTTACAAAGCAAGCTGTTGATTTGGATATTTCGGCATGATCAAGGGGAGGGCGATCTGGACGATGGTGCATTTTCTGATGTGGCAAGCGTGACATCCAGGACAGTCGGTGGGAGCGTTGCTGGTGGCAGCTTCATTTCGGGGTGAGGAATTTCTAGCTTCATTCAAAAAGTGATCATGCTTTGTATTAGTCGTCAATTTTGTTTGAAAGGAGGAGTACTGTATTTTTTCAGATCGATTGCCACCATGAGGACATCAAGGAATCGTAAGAAACAAGAACGCAAAAAGTATGTGCTGAAGGAAGGCTCCCGTTATGAGGACTTGGCACTCATCATTGCACTTGGTGAAGTGGCCTCTTCATCTGACAAACTACAAGGCAAGCTCACTTGCTCTGAAAACTCAAGAAAAGACTGACACTTAATCGGTCAATTACAAAGGAATTAGCTATTTAATAGCAGCTTCTGCAAATAGTTTAGCCCTTCTATAAAAAATCTTGTAATGTGACAACACAAACGAAGGCAGCACAACCGTCTTAATTTGCATGTAGGGCCAAGGTATTATGCCTTGAAAACAAACTTGTGCATCCTTGTAACCACATCCTCATATATGACGGGCATTGTGGGATCAGCCTGTCCAGTCATGTGATGCTAAGCCACGACTTCCAGAGGAGTGCAGGGACCTTCTGCGTGCTCTGGTGCTATGTGGCTTGGATCAAGAGGCCAGGAGCCTACAACATCTGTTTGCAGCACTGCTAGACATCATAGAAAAGGATATTCCCAATGTTTGGCCTCCAGAAACAGCTGAAAGCACACTGGCAAGTCCCATTTTTAATTTGCACCTTGGTTCATTACACTGCATTAAGTAAAAAAAGTTGTGAAAGTGCTCAAAAGGTTGTGCATTGCGGAAGGTGTGTATGCAGATGACATCGAGGCAGTGTGCGCGTATGTCAGTGTGATAGGGCCAATTAAGTCCTCATATAAGTGTCCTTACAGTATTTAGACACCATAGTACCATCGCCTCCATTCTTCTGTATGCACTCTACTTGCCAACTCTCCTGAACTTTCTGTAATGTTTACACATTCAGGCCTTTTATGTAAGTAACTGATGTCTCATCAAATTCTAGGAAAATATGTTAATTTTGTTTGCGAGAAAGCTTCACTCGTCCATCTCTGATCATACCCTTGAAAGCCTTCTTTATGATTGTGAAAGGACTTCAGAGATTACCTTCGTTGCACAAGCAGTTCCTTAAACAGGCAAAATTGGTAATAGCAAAGTCACTGAAAAATTTACTGTGATCTAAAAGCAGTTTGTTGCTTGTCAGTTATGTGCTATTCCAAGCATTCTGCTGTTATTGTGCTATGTCTAGAGGTGAAGTATGCATGTGTGCATGTACTCCACAGAAGGTGTGGACTCATGGCAAAATTTTTAAAGAATACATGCTATTTTGCATGCTATTTTTGTGTGTGTGTGTGTGTGTGTGTTTACAGGATATTTGCAAATTTTAAGGTGCACAGGTTGGCATATGTTTGCACCGTCTTACTTGCTCTCTCATGTTCCCATAAACATGCTCTTACCAATGAGAGATTGACTTTCCTACAAGGCTTCGTTGCCTAATAGCTGAGCTTGCTGCATATTGAAGTGCAAAATTTAAGAAAAGAATTGTTGTTTCATGTTATATTCAGAGTGACCCTCCAGATATTACTTGAGGAAATTTCCCCGGCAGGTATCCTAGAGTTATACAAAAACATATTAATGCTAATATTCAGGAATGCTTTTTAGCTAACTTGTAGATATGTCCAAGATGATAAATTTTACCTGCGCTAAGCAGTGTTTGCAGCCCTGTACAAAGATTGTGAGCTGTGGTAAACCATTGGTTGCTATAGCTCTTTTTTCTTTTTTTTCCTTTTTTTTTTCGATCAGCCTCTTGGTCCCCACTCGTCATCAACAATGATTGCTGAAGCAGTTCAGAAACAAAGAATTGTGGAGCATGTGATATCAGGTATGCTTCAGGAGGCATTCTTGGTATTCAGCTTTTTAAAGTATGTATTACGAATGACTCATTTCAGATCCGGCACTTCGACAACCACCTACACTTCGAAGAAACCTTTGCTGGAAACTTCAGATGCTAACCTGATCAACTGTGAACATTTAATGCAATGTATGAAGAGTAATGTACAGCAGTTGACTGTAAATATATGCTGCCGCTTCCATGCACTGCTGTGCTTGTTGCATGCCTTTTGCAGTATCAGCTGCAGAAAGCTCATCCACGCTTTGCTGCATTCTTAATCCATTCTCTGATCTGTGCAGGGGAAGTCCACACAGGCAGACAATAGAGACGGTAGGTTGAAACTTTGCAAACAGTGCACTGAGCATGTGTAGCTACTGGTGTCTGAAGTCCTGAAGTGTATAATCAACAAAGTTGCAACAAACCTTGGGAGTGCAGGTGGATGTGCGTGGGTAAATGTAACACTTGCTGACACCCCACTTAAACATCATCGTACATTATGTCCGCAAACATATTTGCACAAAATCATCACAGGCTGAAGAGTAGAGATAGCTCATTGATAACTTGCATATAATGAGTGTAGATACCACACCTGCGAACTCTCCCCAATTCCTCGTAAAGTTAACAAAATTTGGGCTTCTACAGTTTCATGAATTTTGCATCAAATTTTACAAAAAATAATTTCTGTTCGCAAATAGTCACAGGCCTACACAGTACATGCAGCACAATCACAGCGTAAGCTCGAATAGCGGTTCCCTAGGAGCTCCATTTTCGGCACTACGCTATAGAGGGTCTTCACGTCGTTTTCGTGAGAAGGATCTGAACTGTCCGCCAGGCGTTGACGGCAAGCTGCAGCATGCCCTGCTCTCTAAAGCCGCGCGGGTAGCTTTACAATTCGCTTCTTGAGCAGCAGTTCGTACCTTGTGAGGAGGTGCCATAACACGTACCAAAGAGTAAACATGGGTATCTAGACTAGGTGGCGCATATATCACATCCCTTGATCCTTGGCGTGGTACGTTGTTGTTGATGATGATTATAATGATTTATTGGCATCCCCTTTGAAAAGGGGTGGTGACAAAAAGCCAGCTAGCCTGATTGAGTTAACCAGGTTCAGCTATGCGCAGCATGCAACTGTGATATGCAACTGCTACATGTCAGGACATTTAGTGGAATATAACGGAACTGCAATGCAAAGTTTTTATGTATCGATGCTACACGGAGCACATGTCACATTGCATGTCAAATGGTACAATATTATGCTAATGATGATGATTTAATGGCATTCCCTTTGAAACAGAACATTGAAAAACAGTCACCTAGTCTGCTTAAATTAATCAGGTATGCCATACATGTTTTTCATTACATCAATATTCATACATCTCTATAATCTTTCTTTCTCAAGACTTCCCTATCTACCTTGTACCACTACCTATGCAACTGCTACATGAGGTGGCTCCTGGTGCAATAATATGCAACTGCAATGCAAAGGGTGCAGATATAGATGCTATGCGGCTCACATCTCACATCGCAGGGCAAGTGACGCAATACAATGATAATGATGACTATTTATTGGCATTCCCGTTGAAACACGGCGGTGAAGTCGCCTAGCCAGCTTGATTTAATCAGGCACATAATATATTTTCCAGCGTTCTTGTATACACCTCCTTGAACTTCTTTTTCTTCCCTAAACCTTTCTAACTGCCTTGTATTCCTGCCTGTGCATCTGCTATATGGCATTCTACCTGGTGTAATAATGTGCAATTGCAATTCAAAATGTGGCACGCATAGACGCTACGCAGTGCGCATGTGACATTGTGCGTATCCTCACGCGCTAGGATGGATTTATAGGACATTTTTTTTTTTTTTTGCAGAATACTAGCAAACGCTTGTGTGGCTCGGTGGTAGAGTAGCCAACTACAGTACTATGCAGCGGGCCCAGGTTCAATTCCGGCGGGAACTGGGAATCATTTTTTCTCACTCCCGCTGATAGCTGCTACGGACACCATCGCCAAGTGAAACGGCTACTGGAATGAACTCATAACCGCTTGCGCTGTAAAATGTTTTAAAGCTCTTGAAAGATGGGGTCGGCATGAGATTGCAAGAAATGCACGCAAAAAAAGGAATACAGTTAGGACTGCTTATAAGTGAGATAGGACCATGTCCTATTCTCGACTGTGGCATGGTCCTTCTGTTTCACTTGTAAGCAGTTTCACAACATATTCACATTTCACATATTATTCTTTGCCTTATTATATTTTGTAAATTTCCCCTCACCTACAGCCTTGTTACAAATGTACTACTTTTTACAAATGTAAACGTGTATTTGGTATTAGAGTACAGTTTTGATTTGGCTGAAATTTTAGTTTAATATTATGCTTTTCATTGTAACACTCCTCAGAAGGGTCAGGCAGCACTGCTTCTGTGCTGATATAATCATGTACTATTTAATTACATTTGAGACCAAAACAGTGTTTTCAGAGATCAAGGGACCACTTTGAGTCAGGCATAATATTCTTGATGACGTCATTGTGTTTTTCAGTAAAATTGAGACAAATATGCAAACAGTGTTTCCTCTTCAGATATCAAGGCAGCACTTTGAATCACATATGTTATACTTTACTGGAGATAAACAACTATACATTCACAATGCCGAGCAAGTTACTTCAGCTTGATGTGAGGTGAGGGTGGAGCGTCTTTGTGCCACTTGTAGATCTTGACCCACATCGGCACTTCTTTAGCAATAGCCTCTCTCAGCACAAAGCGGCAGTCATAGGTCCTCATCCAGTACTGAAGTTGTTCTTGCCTCTCTTCTTCAAGACGGGTGTCCACACCCAGATATGGACGAAGCTCAACCCCTTCAGGCACCTTGGGTTGGCGGAGCATGAACCGAAGCAGGAGCTTGAACACGTTGTCGTCTATACCTTTCAGTTCTCCATTTTCGTAAGCTTCAAAGAGGCGAAGATTTCCGGATGACCAGCAGAGGTTGCGAAGTGGATTGCTTTCGTAGTAGTCCTCATGGAAACGAAGTGTGTTTAGTTGGTAGACTGCAAATGTCCAGTGCTGCCCATCTGTGTTGACTATGTGGCTGACCAGGGGATAGGTTGGGTCATGATATATTGTGAATCCTGTAAAAGAAATTTTAAAGACAACAAGAAGGGTGAAGATACTCAAGCACTGCATCTCTTTTTATATTTAATAGTAATGTTAAACTACACATAACTAAATATCATTATTTAAAATGGAACACAAGTTGGCTAGTACAAGTGTCATAAAACAAACTCTTCAGTTATAAGCGATCACCTTCATAACATGTGCTACAAGTCTAACATATGTGAATCATATAAGAGTTTGCTTGCAGAGTAATGCATCACGTAATAAAAAAAGGCAGTTGCACTTCATATTTAGTCCACAGAAAAAGAAAAGAAAAGCCCTTTCACATTTTTTTACCTATTTAGGATCTTTGTTATGCTAGGCAGTAGTTGAGCATTCAAATACAGAAATGCAACATTCTCATTTAACAATTAACAGCTGTAACAAGCCTAGGCCAGACAGCCAACAAAAATATAAAATGCTGCGGGAAATTGATGATGTGCCACCTGCCTTTGCATCAATCCTTTCTTGTGAACGATACCCCTGCTCGAAGTTAGGCTGGCTTGTTAGAGATTCTACTGGTAGATGTGTAATCACCGATCTAGCTGAACACTGCAGACCTCTATAGCATTCGTGTAAGACTGGGATTATAAAATGTGATTGTGGCACGAAATCTTAGTACTTGTGAAGAAACAGCAATTGCAAGATATATTTAAATTGCTTAAGTAAATATGCAGGCCATGGCTAGTGTGATGTAATGACTGAACAGCTATGTAATATACAGGGTGCTTTTTTTTTATTTTACAACAATTTTTAAATATTGCCTGTGGCAAATCGCACAAATCTTGATGAGCTGGCTTGCTCAGAGAGGCAGATATAATTTACACTAAATATCAATATGGCTAATCGAATGCTTAACAAAACTTTACTAATCAACTGCCTAAAATTACTTCAGCACACATATTCCAATAAACAAATTTAAGGCAGAAATTTCACAAAGCATATCTGATTGGAACTAATTTTGAGATGAGCAGTCAAACTTGTGGTAAAGATAAGCTGTTCCATTTACTTTTTTAACAGAACATGTTTTTATGCATTGATGTTCAAAAATTACTGGAACACTAATGCATTTTATCACCAGCTTTAGGGATGTATATCTTAAAACTGGTGCCAGCTTCAGAATATGTTACAAGTAGATATGACTTTTGGAGTAGCCTACAATTAAGGTAGACTTCCGTTCTATCGATGCTGGTTAATTCAATCCCAGCCAATGGCCATGCATGTCTGTGGGTCCAAACTTTCGTTATTTCGATCCTAGATTTGCCTTTGCCAGATAATTCAAAGTTTACCAGCCAGCACACGTGCAGTGACCCCTTCAGTGGCAGCATGTGTCTTGAACGGAGCTTAAATGGCAACTCCTGCAATTCAATTTTTTAAAGCCCACTGACCTTAATAAAATTTTGAATATACATTCTCTCTCGCACTCTGATTATCTTTGTCAAACCATAGGACTGCATTTAGTTTTCCTGAAAATGAACTTAAAGATTGGCTGCATACTCTCGACTCATGCCCACGAATGAATGACATTTTACTGGCCACCCTGTGATTGTGACGTCAGAGTCTATACTGCCACTTAGCCCAGAAACAACGAAGCTGGCCGCCCCCCTCTTTTTTACGAGACAACGGCTGACAATCATCACTTGACAGACATGGTGACCTGTGCTTCTTTTCGTCGTGCCGCAGCACAATGTGTAGAGCTTGGGGCTCGTCAGCTGCCTCGCGAGGCAGCGGCAGGTCAAAAGCACGCGGTAATCCTTCAGTGCTCATATCATTGCTGAATTCACCGTTGTCTAGTTCAAAAGAGCTGGAAAAGCTTCCCATGTCATTGGAAGAGATTGTCAGCTTCGCCTTTTTTGGCATTAATACCATGTGCACCACGTGTTTAGCACACATTCTGTGTGTTTACATTGCTGTAGTGTAGGATCTGATGTCATCGACTCATCGTAGACGTCACACAAAGCAGCTACCCATTTCAGTTTTGGTACCTCGTTTACTGGTCACTTAAAATTGTTGAGTTTCTAAGCAAAGTGAACCATCCTACCAGTGGTAGAACTGTCAATGCCATTAGAAAATGGCAATAACCTAATGTGACAAGAGAAATGCCGGAATTGCCCTTAGGGGGAGAATGAATGCGTTGAACACTCGTCACCTCCCCTCGAAAACACCTTTTTTTGGCCTGCTTAAGCGGAGCAATCAGACATGAAACCAAAACCGCCTGCATAGCCTTCTGATGCTCTACCGCATAAAACAGATTTACTGCAGCAAAGCTGACTTTAGGAAAGCTGCTGCCACTGTGCAACAAATATTAGACCCTTGCCCATATTTCTTGCTAACGAATTGGGTGTTCGTTAGCTTTCTATTTTGTTGAGAAACCTTAATGTCTTTTCTACGTTAATTTTCTACTTGGACACATAGAAAATGGGTGCATTTCATTTGGGGGCACGTTAGACTCTGGCAAATACTACCAAACGAATTGGCATTTTGTTCTGACATTTTTTTCTGCATCTCATATAATTAGACCTGGCAGACAATTCTATCGATTTTATCGGTCCCATCAGGGTTGAATTAATGGAAGTCAACTATAGTACATTGCAATATGCCCCGTAATGTAATTAGATTAAGTGAGTTAACAAAACTTTGTTAATTAGTCAAATATTCATTTTGATTTCTTGTGCAAATAATGTCCACCTCAGACAGTAATCCAGCCCAAAAATTAGAATTGTGCTACGTGCCGCAGATGAACTTAAAAAAAATCAAGAATGATAAAACGCCCTGCATGACTAGCCATGACAACTATGATGGCAAAAATACAGCTTTTGCAGAAGTTGTAGCCCACAACAAAAAGACCGGTTACTTAAGGGCACTATTCACTCCTCACTGGTGACAGCCATGTGCAACAATGATAATGCAATGCCAAGTGTGCAACAATGTGCCACTGCACGCGTACCCAGCTGTGTTGCCACTCCATTCAGCCAGCCAAAGCCTGCCAGTATGGCTGCAGCATTCGTCGCATCCTGTACCTCTTCAGGTGTTTTGAATGGAGAGCTGTGGTGGCCAGTCAGCACGCTGCGTTGCCGTATGGTGAGCAAAGGAAAATTGCACTCGTGGAGTGGCCAAGTACCTAAAGAACATGAAAATGAGGCTCAATGAGAATGTGCGCTGCTTTGTGTTTTCTATGTGGGAAAGGCACAGACAAGGAAATAACCCCGTCGTTATTTTCATTTATGGCAACTAAACCAAAGTCTCAAAAAAGAAAAACTACAGCATAAAAAGCAACACAATCATGAGTGATTTCTGGCCCTCAATCCAGCTAGGTTATTTGTAACATTAGTGTACCCAGAATTTCCCATTGGGGCAATGGGAGAAATTATGGTTTTGGAGAGAACACACACGCACACACACACACACACACACACACACACACACACACACACACACACACACTAGCCGGAAAAAAAAACTTTGGGGGAAGGTTTCCAAAGTTGAACCCCCCTTGTCAATGTGCCATTGATTTGTTAAATACATTCAAAAAACACAAATTATCCTAAACCAGCAAGTGAATCTAAAATACAAGCTGTCTAGTTTGACAAATTATAATATGTTTGTTAAAATGTTGAATATTTGTCCATGAGTTTATCTTATTGTGTAAGCCAATCTAGGCAGCAATAACCCATATTTGCAGCTGCACCATTTTTTCAGAATGCCACAATTCAGTAATGGTTCAAGTATGTTAATTGTCTCATTCAATTAAAATCTGAGTGGAGTTTATATTTTGCAAAACTGTCGCACTTGAACAAGCTGTTCAAGGTAACGTTATAATGATCGCACTCACAAAAATGGCCATTCAACACCATATTTGGAAGTTCCATTACAGTTCACAGTGCCACATGTGAAATGGCATTTGTCATTGTTTTCTCACTGGAGCAACATTTTCTATATATACATGTATGTACAAAGCTTAATGTGCTGCTCTGAATGCAAGTACCAACAAATGGGCTTATAGAACCCTGTATGCTGACCATCATGTATTACTAGTAGGTGCACTTCTGTTCGTCGTAATAAAACAATGAATTTATACATTAATCTTGAAGACATATTGTCTGCTAAGACGCATATTTAAAGCATACCAACCTATTTAATGGAATAGCACATTATATTCAGCAGCTTCATTGATTTACTTGATTTTCTATGATTTAACCATTCAATATGTGCCACTGGGGGTGTGCTTATTCTTGACTAGATCTTCGGAAGGTATGTGCCAATGTGACAAAGAAATACAGAAGTTGAGGCCTTTCAGGTGCATAAACGTAACCATTGCATGAGATTACATGTTTTTACTTTCATCCTATAGATGAAAGTAAGCACGTTTGTACACAGTGCTGATAGAAGTACAATATTTACTTAACTGCTTCATACAGACTCCAACAGGCATGTTGGATCTGCGCAATTTCTTTTTTACAGCAGCATGATTAGTAGGAAACCTTGCTAGCAATATTTTTAATGTGGAGAAATACTCGGTTCAAATTGCGACTTGCTTCATACAGTGAGCTGGGTAGTATGATATAACTGACCTTCAAAACAGTGCCAGGAAGCACACATTGTTCTACATAATAAAGCAACAAATCAAGCGTATAAAGCCTTTACATATAATGCTGTCGTATAGCTGTCTCCAATGCACACAGATCTCTAAATAGAATGGGTGAACGGAATAGAATGGACAGTAAAGGAGAATATGAACAGTTCAGAGTACCATGTTTTTATTTATGGCTTATTCCACAACAAAGACAACATATACCTCACACTCTAATTAGCACCACTGTTTTCCTTTCTGTACGTGCATATTCTACTGCAGACATAAAAATTACAGCATATAAAAATTGGTCTTCCAGTTGTGCCAGTAGTGGCATGTAAAATTGGTTTAATATAGTTTTAAGTGAGGCCTAACAGTGTAAGCATTGTAGAAATATTATTGTGCTGATACCAAACGTTTGCATGCAGTGTTCTCATATTACGACAATGCCAGAGATAAACACATGCCGATGGTCGTAACCGTTGACATTACTTTTGACATTTCAAACTGATCAAATACATCATTTCCTGCATTCATGAAGCAGGCACTGGGACACGACCTCATAAATTTGGACACAATAACAGCAGTACACATAGTGAATGTCATTGATCATATAGTCGCAAGAAGACAATTCAAGGATCCATGGTTACATTTCCTGCTTCAGTTTTCACAGGCTGCTACTCACCATTCTCCATGTAGCACCCAGCATATGGCACTGTCTACCATTGTACCTTAACATAAGCATGCCAAATTTTAAGCATAAAAGTGTCAATATGTTAATGGAGGACATTTCAATGCAGAAAGCTTGTAGTACTTCAAGTGTAATCATTAAAAAATGCCTGCTGACTACATAAACCTTTGCCACTTTTCCCACATCTTTAATAAATCCCACATTACTTGATATCCACATAATAAGCATTCAATACACATATATTCTCATGCGTTGTGTGAGCAAATGCTTCATATTGACACAGACTCTCAAATTGCGTGGGATGCGAGAACTTTAGGATTTTCTGTGCAAGAAGGCACAGGAGTATAGGCATGCTAGCACACACTATACACCCCCCCCCCCAAATTGTACATATGAAAAAAAAAAGGACTTACCAGGCAAACTAGTCTGATACTTTTTTTTCCACTTGAACTTCATATAAGATGGATGGTAGGGAAAATCTGGAACTTCTTGGCTGCATACAAGTGGATCATCCAGGCTCACTATCTATAAATAAATGTTTACAGGAGATAACCCTCTTTTGTGTTACTTTTGCAGCACAGTTATAAGACATTCAGCTTGTCCTTGCTTTATTGGAGCATAAACAAGGAAGGGGCTCATCACAAGGAATGAATAATGCAACACATTGCAGGGAAAACTTGTGGGGTTTTACTGCGCAGAGGAACAGTACTTATGGTAAGAAGCAAACACAACTACACACCTTCCCATTACACAGTTATTTCAGGCTAAAATAATCTGCATAAAAATAATCTGTCAGTGAAAATGAAACGATTGGCACTCTCAGTAAGTGAAGCAGCTGCTAAAAGAGAAGCTTCTGCTATGATCATATAATTGTAAGCAACTTTCTACCCTTGCATGCTCTACCGAAGGGAAGCTCTGACAAAACCACCGATATCCTTATTAGAATCAAACATGTTGGGTGTCTCCATATTGACTTACAGCAGGAAGTGGCTCTGTAATTCTGACTTGAGCATCAGGTTTATCCTTGAACTGCAATTTCATGTGGATGGTTTCCTGGTTTCTGAACCGTCTCCTCTGGCTGGGGTAGTATCGGCCGTGCTCCCAAAAGGCATCGCAACGTGGTGTGAAGTCCACCTGGAAGAGAGACGAGTATTTTATTATGCAGGCCACGTTATCCCAAAAATTGAGCACTGTAACAGCCTTATATGTCACCAATCTGGCTGTCGAGAATACATGTTTAGCTGTTCTTACGCAGTCGTGCACGAAACTTTTTCCTTGCAAGGATCCAAAAGTCACACCGCACTTGTCATTATGTACATTTACAACTTGACATTATTACTTGCTTATTAATGATCCCAATTCATTTTTCAAAAAAAAAAACATGCTTAAACAGATACGTGTCGCTACATAAGATAGTCATCTTCACTCAATCTGTGTTTAGTAGTCTTTCCAGTTAAACATGTTTATGCACTCCTGTGAGCCTAACAACGCGTCGGCTGCTCTGATCACGCTCAGTTAAAGCGCGGCAAAGTGCCGCCTGAAGAGCAAGCATAAGCGAGAATAAGTGTGTGCTTGGATATCCAATTTACACTGAAATCCAATTATTTTCCATGCGCCATTCTCACTCTTTAACCAGAATTACACATAAAGCAACCGTGCATGCATTTATACAAAGTTCAGTGTGCTCCAACGCAGCCGTTTGACGGCACAATTCCGTGCACTAACTATCGAGTAGGAAGCGAGCTATTTTACCGACCTGCGAGGTCTGAAGGTGAGGCGTGTCCTTGGCAAGGCCTCTCAGAAGCACCGACAAAACGCTTGCGATAACTTTACTCTGCTTGACTGACTCGAAAGATTTAGCTCTGAATTTACCGCCCATCTCGTACATCTCCAGCTCTGTGGCGATGGCATCGACGAGGTACGGTTTGAGCCGCGCGTACGCGTCCTCGACGTCTATTTTCTCGTAAGAGTCGGGCAGCCCTTCTATCAGGTGCGTGCGCGTCGCGTACTGGTACGCAGGGAGGCAGTTGTAGTACAAGATATCCGGGTTCACCACGTAACAGTACTGCTGGCCCGTCTCGGCCATCGTCTGCAGTTTTTGCTGAACAGTGGGCATCGCCTTGATGCTGTCTCGCCATTCTTCTCTCTCGCGCCTCTTGGTGGCCTCTCTAGAAACATCCAAGATCGGCGGGTACTTGGGTTCTTCAGTGTACGCGTACTCTGATTCTAAGTCCGGGTTAAGAAGCTTGGGATAGTGACTCGTGAACCGCAAATTTCGGGCGCATCCTAAAATGCGCCGGTTCGCTAGTATTTTGGTCGCCATTTTGTAAGGAAGCACATGGCTGTAGCGAGGGTTGCCAGAGGGGTGAGCCGCAGTAGCTGAACTACGCGAAATTTAAATTAGGTGGAGTCCAAATTTGATGATGATGATGATGATTTAATTGCGCCACCTTTGAAGCGGGTCGGTCACAAATAGCAACAAACAGACACCTAGTTAGCTTGATTTATTCAGATTTTTTATACATCTCCTTGCTATTTTTTTTTCTCAAAAATCTAACTTGTACCGGTATAAGCTATGACTGCAAGACATCCGGTCGTATAGGGTGGCGTCCTCTAGAGTTGAAATGATAATTTAATCTCTTGATGTTGAATGATGTTGTAGGAATCTCTATGGCTGAATGCGGCTGAAGTAAAGTGACCTAGAAAAATACTCTGAGGTGATCTTGGGAATCACAAACACGTCATACAGGTAGAGTTTTGGATGGGTTATGGAATCCACGTCTCATAAGATGACGCCCTTTATACTTATACGTCTTAAAGAGTATGCTTTTGTAGTTTGAATGTTCCGGACGCCTTTGCAAGAGCCAAGAACACATCATAGACGTCAGATTGTGGACACCACCTCATTTCGCATCTCAATATCGCTTCCACCACGTTTTTCATTTGAGCACCCTTGTAAAAGAAACCCTTCTTGCCCCTCCGTCTTATATTTCGGCCCACACTGACCACAGTCTTAAAGTCGGGTTGCCATTGTGCCGTACAAACCAGTACAGTTACTCATTCATCCATAGGACAAGCACGGACTGGAATCGCCTTCCCGCATCAATCGCACTCATCACCGACTCTACCAACTTCAAGACAGCTGTTCAGAATGTCTTTTGTTAATATTTTCGGCTAATACTTTCTGTTTGTATTTTGACTGCATTATTTTTGTTTTTGACTCCACTCCTTCCTGTAACGCCTTCGGGCCTTGAAAGTACGTGAAATAAATAAATAAATAAACCAACAAAACAATAGCCTTTAAGATCCGCATTACCCAAAAAAATCCTGTGGGGAGCCCCCACCGGAGTCCCCTACCCCCCCCCCCCCCCCCCCCACATAACCTCCACATATCCCCCACATATCGTGCCATTGCCAGAGTTTTGTCACCCACATCGTTCGAGGTTTCTTTGGACTTGCCTCAACCTGCTCACTTAAAATTTTGTTGTGGCCAATAGCTTACTACATCATTGTTGGCGCGGACCTGCACGCATTTTAATACATATTTTGCTTTATTTTGGCAAATCCTGACAATAGGAGAACAAACGCATTAGAAGTACAAGTGGCGGCTGCCTCGTCCGCAAAACCTCACTTCATTGTTTTAAGTTTCCACTGTAAACACCATGCACAAACTCAATATATTTGAATATATACACAGGAAAGGTAGGCAATTGACAATTATTTCTAAAGGTATGAATAGATTATGCCTAGAGAATGAATATGTTGCTGTATGTTCACCTCGCTTCAAAATAATTTGCGTGCTTATTGACCCAGAAAAAAAAACTGGTAACTTTAGTGACCCTTTCGGAAAAGTCTTTTATCAACGGCGTGTGAAATGCACGTGAATGGTATGTATGTGTCTCAATATCGCTTCTCTTTCCAGTAGCTAACGACTCATAAAGCTAACGACTCATAAAAAAAAAAAACACTTCTAAGAATTTACATTTATTAGGGATGGAAACATCGTCATTTGCATGCAGAGATCATAAATATATTCAGGGTGTCCCCACTAACTATCATGCAGCAAGATTTAAAAAAAAAAGCAATGCGTTACTCAAAAAAACCTAGTGCATATTGTTTCCAGTACAGTGGAGTAGCTGCCAGTAATATTTTCGTTACTGAGATTTCACTAGGTAATTGTAAAAAAATATGTAACTCGAGACGTACTATCATAATTTACAGAGTGTCAATGAGGCATTTGTAGGCACAGCTTAGGGACATCTAACTGCGGTATTTCCAGCGACGTACTGATAGCGTACTAATTTTTTCCGACTGATAAATAAATAAGTAGCAGCTCCCACTCCCCCTCCCAGGCCTCACGCGCGACAGAAGACGGCGCGCTCCCGCTCCGCTTCCCTCCCTCGCGCGCGCGAGATCGTTGGCTGA
Source organism: Dermacentor albipictus (assembly GCF_038994185.2). Taxonomy (NCBI): domain Eukaryota; kingdom Metazoa; phylum Arthropoda; class Arachnida; order Ixodida; family Ixodidae; genus Dermacentor; species Dermacentor albipictus. Next base: position 351,063,732 of record NC_091821.1, on the reverse strand, counting down.
CCCTCGCAATCTTTCGCTTGCACATACAGCGCGTGACGCGCGGTGATTGACGAAATATGAAAGGACACCTTTTTCGCATCCAGCCTCACAGCATACATGGTTATGTGCCTAAAAAATAATCAAGTCCTTTTTGCGACAGGGAAACGAACGCAACGCTGACGTATATCACGAAGTCCCTTCTATTCATCTATCGCGTCAACCTGACCCGACTTCTGAGCATTTTCGCATCATCAAATCTCGGTGTGCGTCAATGCAGCGCAGTGCAAGACACATTCGCGCTGGAAAATAAGGTGTCACGCTATAGCTATAGCCCAAGCATTCTTGTAAAAATACAAAGGTATGAAGTGAAAAGAGGGCGTAACGCGGTGCTGCGTGATTTCTCGTGTATTCTGTTTTCTCTTTGTGCTTTTGCATGCGCTGTAACGCTGGGTTCAAGTTGATTGCGCCAACTTTATTGCGTCCTTTTCCAGTGGCTTCCTGTCTCTTACTGAGAGCGCACGCATTAGGACAATAAACGTTTCAGGCTGCGGCGGCCGCATTTCGATAGCGGCGAAATGAAAAAAAAAAATGAAAAAAAGAGGAAAAGAAGAAAAAAAACACACACATTCGTATGTACCTAGATTTACGTGAGCGTTAAAGAAGCACGGATGGTCAAAATTAATCGGGAGCCCTCCACTACGTCGTTTATCATAACCACAGTGCTTCCCCTTTTCGGGACCCCAATCAAAACACATTTCAGACCTATATGAAATATGATTTGAGGTGCATGGGTCACTGCAGCGATTCTATGTAAATTAAATCCCATTCGGTTGCATCACTCTGCGTTATCGCTGCAGGTCCTCTCCGTGGCAGGTGACAAGAATAGATCCAGCCAAAATCGATCAACGAAGAGAATCATTGTATTATAATACTGACCCGCGGGTTTTTCACTTGGCGAGACACGCAAGCGAAGTACCGTGCGGGCAGAGCGCACTTACGTGCGAGCCGGTGTGTGTGTACACATACAAGCCTCGATTGCAGACGTGGCATGCGACGAAACAGCGCCGAGAGACAAAAGCAGCGAGCGCCGCCGCCGGACCCCCGGAAGACAAAAGGTGCCTTTCTGTGCCGCGGTGCGATCACTAACGAGAATCGGAAGACAATAGGGTCACGGGGGAACAAGAGGAGTGGGCGGGGAGAGGGGGCGGGGAGGCGCTGAGCGGAAGGAAGGACCGGAACGTGGAAGATTGTAAAAGAACCACGAAGTAGTCCGCTTCCGAGGCGGATGTCCCCGCGGTGCGGCGCGCGGTGCAGGCGGTCGGTCGGTCGTACACGAAAAGATCGAGTCACGAATCGCGCCGGACCTGCAAATCTCGCTTTTGCGTGTTTCGTGGGCCGCTGGTGCGCTTCGGCGTCGCCTCGCACTAATGACGGAGGCTGGACCGTGTAGATAAATTTGTTTCTCTACGGCCGGACTCGGAAGCCGGGCCGGCAGCTGGCCGCGACGCGTTTACTGGCTTTATAACTGTCGCGGGGTCATGGCAATTCAGTGTTCGCTAGTGCGGGGGTTCGCACGTGTGTTTTGGCAAGACCGGCACTCGACATTCGTCAAAAAGACAATCTGTAAAGGGTCTGTTGCATTTTCACGGTGACTCTGTAGCCTTAAGCTGCGGGACATTCTTAATTGACTTGTGGCGAAACACTGCTTGCGCATTGCGTACCACAAAAACGCTTCTGGCATTGTTTTTTTTTAACTGTGGACTTTAGTGATACTTATGAGCAGGTTGAGTGCATGCGTGTCTGTGCATGCATGTGCCGTCTGTGTGTTTTTCTGATTACTGTAAACGTGTGTCATAACGTTATACGAACACCTGGAGTAGCATGCCAGACCGTCAGCCAGGCCAATTAACGCCTCGAGTTTTCATTAAAGGCAGCCTCCTTCTCTCGTAAAACAGCAGCAAACTGACAGAAAAAAAAATTTTTGATCAATCCGTATCCTTTCTCTGTTCTCAATAGTAGGGAAACTTGGGCGAGTTGGGTGAAGTTAATTAATATTTGACAAGCAGCAGCGCTAAAAAACACGCGGACGAAGATAAGGGGATCACAACACAAGCGCTTGTGTTGCGATCCTCAGTTCTTAGACCTCGTTCTTTTAGCGATGACGCTTGTGAAATATCAAGTATTATCATATGAAGCATACGTGGCCCTGTTGCCAGGTTCGTCGCCGTTGCGCCAAGTGACATCCGAAAGTAATACGCTTACTTCCACGATTCTTCGCCTAATTGATAATTACGTCTATGTCTATACCTGCATACATGATTACATGAGAAATTCACTCTTTACGCGGTGCTTGTGCTTCGTGTCCGTTAATACATACATACATACATACATACATACATACATACATACATACATACATACATACATGCATGCATGCATGCATGCATACATACATACATACATACATACATACATACATACATACATACATGCATACATACATACATACATACATACATACATACATACATACATACATACATACATACATACATACATACATACATACATACATACATACATACATACATACATACATACATACATACATACATACATGTTTTTTCTGGTGTTTCACGTGCCATAACCACGATCTGATTGTGAGGTCCATCACAGAAGTTGGCATATGGGTAAATAAGTGTTGAAATTTTTGTAACCGACCGCCACAGCTCGTATTACATTATGTACGTAGTTAAGAAAGAAGTGTAATAATGAAATAATGGTGAACACTGATGTCTCACACGGGCTAGGGACGAGCTAGGCGAGCTAAAGCGCGCTTATATGACAGGGAAAAGAAACGTACTCTCTAAGATGTCGCAATTACGAAACATAAAACATGTATACGGCAGAGACCATCTCCTGATGAATGTCGACGTCAATGTGATTAACATAGAGATAATGTAGCGAAACACCATATTGCCACCACCGAAACGCCTAATGTATAAGGCTTGTATGTAGCCGTGCTCCTCTCTCGCGCTTTCACCTGAACACGCTACGCCACCTAGTGGCGCCGCCACGAAGTCCGCGCGTGGCGTCACATATCTAAGGTGGTACACATCTAGCGGCAAATACCCATACACCAAAGTTCAGCTCAGTTCAGTTGGTCCCAAACTTGCTTTCGAACCTGGTTCCCTCTGTGTGGCAGCCCGGTGCTCTACCCATTAGACCATGGACAACCCAGCGACTCAAGCTGGCAGGAAATAGGTTAGATACAAACAAACAAACAAGAAACAAGGCGCAAACTGGTTGAAGTTTCCAAAGAATGCTAATTGGATTAATAATATTCGCGCTGACACACCCTTTCCACTTTACATAGTGGACACCCGCATTTCTGCGTACGCCATCGTGACGCACAGAAAAGGTCAACGATTGTACATTAGCACTTTGTTTGGCCACTTCTCTCCCTCTTCCTTACGGGAGCTGTGTACGTCGCTTTTAGGTGCGCGGCAGCCGCTCCGTGGTCGCACTGACCGCCTCGCCGCACAGCCGGCCGGCGGCAGTTATTTACACTGTTGTCAGCGCCCGATACAGGAAGCGCGCGAACACTGCATCCTCCTTCTCCGGAAGCAAGGACAGGGAGACGCGGAAACCGGAAGTCGAGATACTCGACACGCTGCACACCACCGTGCCTTCACTCTATGCCGTCTCGCTCCCCTCCTCCTTCGCCCTGATGAGGCGAACGTGACACCTGAGAAACCTTTACACGCCTCCCTTTTTCTGTCCGTCTCTTGTTATTTACTCTCTGGGCCAAAGAAAGCGACCAACGGTCTTATTTACTTTTCATGTGATGCCGTGTCCGTGCTCTCCTTTCGCGAAAAAAAAAGAAATCGAAAAATAAGCAACTATAGAACGTCGAGCTACTCGGTACAAGCTCCCAACCCCCATTTTCGTTCGAGTGTTTTGCATCATTACTGTCAATTACGTTGTAGCGCTCACGACAGCCCTCGCTAAATGCTTGTTAACGTGGTATATATGCCGGCTGCCTTTTAGTTTCGAGATTTATAGGGACGCGCTTATCTGCACTGATATTTTTCGGCAACCAATAAAATGCCTAGGTGTCCGACATTCAATCGCTACTCTACATTGAATGGGAAAGAATAAAATTTCGCCCGCCAGCGTGGCCTGATGGTTCTGCCGTTCTTCTACTAAGCCCGAGGTGGCAGATTCGATTCCACCCCACGGCCGGCAGAATTTCTGTGGAAGGCGAAGTCCAAAAACACTCGTGTACTTACGGTATACATTCGGCTGGTTTTTACCGCGATCCAAGTCGGTTTACAGTGATGGGCAGCCCCATCGAGATCAGAGCCAGACTTCCCCGCGGCCAAACGTGGTTGATGCCCCCAGAGCAAGCGGAGTAGTCACATGATAGGGACTCTGTCGGATCTCGGCCGCGCGCCTAGCTCGAAGAGGCTGCCTAGGGTAACACCACCTAGATAGCACAAGGCCTTTTCACTCCGATCCATGACGTCATGTTACCTGGCCTGACTGCCATAGAATCTAATGGGGATGCTCCCGAGTAGGCAACCATATCCAGCTTTTCTGGACACGTACCAACTAGCGCCCCAAGCGGCCCCGGCACGAAGCTAGCGCGTTTTCAATGGAACAAGCGGGTTTTTCGCGAATAACAAAAGCTGCAGGTCGATTATCAAAAAACGCAGGTGACAGACGTGTTCTGGAAGACAATCCACACGAGCCAAATGCAGTGATCACTCTATGGCACGTAAAAATTTTGTTCCCACAGCACTTAAAGTTTTAGCAATGGAAGCCTATGGAAACGACGAAAATTTGTGCTCGATTTTTGAGGCAAGAACGATGACTGTAATAAAACTATGCCGTCTATCGTAATACGCAGTGCAGCGTATGTAGTCCGTAGACTCAGCTTTCGATTGACGCCTCTCTCGGCTCTCCACATATGGCGTAAGATTGTTCCCGAAAGCGATTTTTGTAACACTGTCGTGAAAATTGCCGTGGTATCTATAAAAACATGAGCGTACCCCTTGGCGAAGCCCCGGTAGCTGTGGCCGAGTTGTAGAATAGCGAGCACCTTTCGTCCCGCATCACGGGCGGCCGTGGTTCGATTCCCCCTTCGCAGCGTTTTTTTTTAAGCAGCATAGGACCTAGTTTTGTAGTCTCTCACTAGATGGCAGAATCACAAAACCCAAGATTTGCTTTCGGTTTTGGTTTTGGTTTTTCAGCAGCGCATTTTTTGAAAGCCGCATAGGGCTTATAGTCTCCTATCAAATGGCATAAACACAAAACTCTCGAATTGCTTTCGGTTCTGGTTTTCCAGTGGTGCTCTTGAAATATTATGCTTTCTGTTTTTCCTTCCGAAAACGTAGCAGTATCGTGTTCATTTGTTAAGTCATCGCTTTTATGAAGGTTTTATTCATTGGACAACATAAATAGAAGCTTGCGCATGGCTTTGTGTTATGAAAAAAAAAAAAAAACTTTCGTGCTTGTAGCGTGGGACCTGCAAGAACAAGATGGCTATTCTTATTGCGTTCTTCTGGAAGGTCCGTTTTCTTCGACTTTCGGCTGTCCTTAATGGCACACACTCCGAGCGAATGACGTCCAGCTGTGCCACAATGTTACCCGGTGGCCAGTGCCATTCCTATGCAACATTCGTGTGGAACAAAGGGTCTGCTAGGCTGAGTCGCTGCCAGAACGTTAATTATTTCTAAATATTCATCCAAATAAGAAATGTACCAACTAGGAGATGTGCAGCGTCTGGATTAGTAGCTACTGTTAATGTGTTCCCTACAGCCAAGTGGTATCAATCCGTAGGTGTGGCCGTAAAAAACCATTTGAATAAATGTCCTTCGTTCGGTGCATTTGCTTTTAATGCGCAGCATTCTTTGTCGAGTACCCCAGCAATTTGGTAGCAAGATCGTGCAATATCGTACCTGTAACGCCAAAAGCTTGACGCATTTCCCATATAAATATATAGGTCTTCATAAAAAGGGTTGGGGTGACCAACTTGAAATTGGAAGTGGCATCAGCATAAATTTGGGCCAAGGTGAATTTAGCAGTGATATGGGAGTGGCCCTACCTAAATTTGGGGTGAAATGGTAGTGAGCCAAGCTGAATTTGAGGCTGATATGGGGGTGGCCCAACCTAAATTTGAGGTGATATAGGGGTGGGTAAGCCTAAGTTTGGGGGAATATGGGGGTGGGCCAGCCTGGATTCGGGGATGATATGGGGGTGGGAGAACCTAAATTTGGGGGTGATATGGGGGGTGGGCCACCCTAACCATGGGCGTGATATGGGGCTGGGCCAAGCTGAATCGAGGAGGGGGGGGTAGGGGGGCTAACCCAAATTTGGGAGTGATTTGCGGTGGGCCATCCTAAATTTGAGGTGATAGACGGGTGGGCCAGGCTAAGTTTGGGGCTGATATGGGGGTGGGCCAACCTGGATTTGAGGATGATGTGGGGGTGGGCCAACCTAAATTTGAAGGTAACATGGGGACGCGCTAACCTAACCATGGGGGTGATGTTTGGCTGGGCCAAGCTGAATTGGGGGGGGGGAGGTGATGGGTGGACTAACCTATATTGGGGTATGATTTGCGGTGGGCCATCCTAAATTTGAGGTGATCGAGGGGTGGGCCAGCATTAGTTTGGGGCTGATATGGGGGTGGGTCAAATTCGATTTGCAGGTGGTGTTGGAGTGGGCCAATATATATTTGGCGGTGTTGTGGAGGCGGGCCAATCTGTATTTGGGGGTGATATGGGGTGGGTCCTACCTAAATGTGGGGGCAATCTCGCGGTTGGTCAATCTGAACTTGGGGTCGATATGGGGGTGGGCCAACCTAAATTTTGGGGTGCTTCGACTGGAATTTTGGGGGACGATTCATGGAAATTCGTGGGTGGACCAACTTGAAAATTAGGGGTGGCCCAATTGAAATTGGGGATGGGCCAACTCCAAGATTAAAGCTGGGCGAAAAAAAATCGGGCGTGGCCGACTTAAAATTGGGGGCTGGGCCAATTTTAATTTGAGGGTGTGCCAATTTGAAATTTGGGGGTGGGCCTATCTAATGTTTGGGGGTGGGCCAGTCGAAATTTGTGGGGCCTGTTTACGAATAGTTAGACAACACCACTGGTGTTTCTGCACCTTTTTCATCATCGGAAAGTATGTATATTAATAATTGTTACCTGATACTCCTCAAGGTGAGCTACCACTCGAGCCTTCCCAGCCCACTGGGCTGATAATGTCACAGAAGTACTCTCATCGTGACAACTGCGACGTTCAATGCGGAGATCACATGAGCAAATCGCAGACTGAGCTGACCATTTTCACACCAATGTCATTGCTAACACTACTCGCTCGTGCTAGAGGCAACACAAGCTGACAACTATCATTATTCAACTTTCACTCGCACGCTAGTCGACACGGTCTCAGCGCACTATTTCTCCAATCATTGGATAGAGCCTTGCTGGATGTTTTACTGTGATGTTGCGTCGTTTTTCACGTAGGCCGTCTCCCGAAAAGAGAATAGATTTTTGAGATTGACGAGGCAAGCTAGTGTATAACTCATACGAAGCAAATGTATAAACGGTTATAGTAATTTTTCAAAAATGAATATAAGTAAATAAGATTTCAGATGGTATTGTTTCGACCGGGCATGACAACAAGTTTTTCCCGCCTGTCACAGTGCTTTGACCGAAAACCTAATCATTTTGTTCAAACGTGTTGCCCAATACTACATGTGCTAAATGTAGAAAAGTGCGGTGCGTGGTCACAGCTTCAAAGCCAGTCTATTTTGTGTACGGTTGTTGATATTGTAGTAATGTGGAGTTTTCTTCTTTATAAGAGCACAAAAAGAAAAATATAACAGATGGTAGCTAAGCGCAAAGTAAATTGCAAGATCTGAAACCAGTAATTATTTTTAATTTGTGGATTGGTCTTCTCCGCCGGTAGATCGCTGTCGCATTACTTCAAAGAATTTTGTTTGTGTGCAACTGCAGCAAAAACGAAAATACTACCATTTCATTGCCAGGACCTTTATGCCCTCCACACACACAAGAAGGACACCAGATAATTGGCAATATCAGTTTATAAACTGACATTGTTTTGCTAATTTCAGTGTAGCGTGGTGCCTGCGGACGGAGTATTTTATTAGTATCAGTCCATTGTTAGCAGTGAGAAGCAGTTCGGTCTACCATTCCCATGAGGGCATACTAGCCATTGTAGCGCTTTACTGTAGGACAAATTAAGTGCTAAAAACTTGGTGTGCCTTGTCGTTTCCGCAGGTCGTCCATCCATTCTGTTATGGTGACGATCAACATTGTGTCCGTCAGGCCTCCTCCTCATTTTTAGCTTCACCATCGCGAGAGTGGACAGAGAAAGGAAGCTTTCTTCACAATCAGCCCCAGCGGGATTTCACCACTCGTAACTGCTGCAATTTGCATTCAGTGACTGGGCATGCTAAGCACATCCTTAGGTTCACAATGACTAGAGTACGCAGAAAAAGTAGAGCTTTGGTCGCTATCACTACCACGAACCCATGTCAATGCAGATATAAGTACGTGCAGGGGCTGAGTATGCTAACCTCTCCGCTACCACCTGCTTCCACCACCTTAGATTTTCCAGGCATACCTGCTTCTTGTTTTCATCGCAGACGCATGCAGGACAAACGCGGATAACTAAAAAATCTCAGTGCCCTTCCACTCCGTGAAGAAACATGACCTGCAAAGCTGTGTATGTGGGTCCCTTAATGGTGAACTGCACCTCCACCGTATGTCGGCCCCGCATTGCACTGTTTTCGGGATCGGCCCACGTACGGGGAGTGCTTAACGCCTGCTTCACCTCCGCCGCGGGTCTCCCCAGCATGGCGTTACATTCGGGATCAGCCCACATATGGGGAGCGCTGAACGCATGCTTCACCACCACTGCGGGCCGGGCCGGTATTACGCTACCTTCAGGATGTGGCTCTACACGCGAACGCGATAGTGGAGAAAGTAGCCCTTAAGAGGAAGCTTTAGCTCTGGTGGTCCTATCTCAGTAAATGTAAAAGGAGAATTCGTTTTTCTCGACAGCCACTGCATCTAATTTGATAAGGTTTGTTGCATTTAAAACAAGAACTTAAAATCTAGTGTCTGTTGGTTTCGAATTCTTGAATTAGGTCATCATTTGTTTATTCAAAATTGTCCAAAATTGCAAATTTTAGGAAAACGAAACCATCAAGTTTACAACGCTCTTCCGGCAAAGAAAACTGATATCAAAATTATGTACATTGCATCTAACAGCACATCTAAAGCAGACAAAATTGATATATTACGCATGAATCTTAAAAAATTTAGTAATATGGAAATACAGCTTTTCCACAACCCTTGTTCACAACTTAACGACTTCACGTAAGATATAAATCGGCATATTGGAATTGTCTAATGGATGCTGTTTACAGAACCGCGATATCAGTTCTTGATCTGGAGTTAATAATTTGTAAACTTCGTGCTCGTGTACTTTTCGCACTTTCGAATTGTTGAATATCTTTTACCAAAATTCAGGCCCTAAATAGAAATTCCGCTTCCGATAGTCACTAGAATTTACCTTTCTCTCCAGAATCCAACAAATTTCATTAAAATCGGTCCAGGGGTTATCTAAGAAAAGCGTTTCGGCGTTTCACATCTATTTGAATAGGCCGAGTCCGAGTAGGGCCCGTGTTAAAGCTTCCTCTTAACGACTTCGCTGTAAAAAAAGAATAAAAGAATAAAAGAAAACAAAAACGCTGCATCCATCAATATCGCTGGCTCAGATTTCGTCATGATGGCACCGTCCCCATCGGCACGGCTCCGTGAGCAGCTACCAAGCTGTTAACTTTCGTTATCTTCCTTCCCTCGGCGGCCGCGCATTGTCTTGATGCCAGCGGCGCGCTAAATCTGCACCATCATTTCGTCATGCATCGCTTCTGCGACCAAGCAAGCTTTCGGCGGCACACGTACACTGCCGCATTGGCACCAAAACTTTAAACTGCTTGCTTTCGAGAAAACAGCATGAATAAAAATGGAAGGCGACTATAAGGCCACGTGGAATATGTTCGCGGGGCCATACTACTGATGACAGCATCCCGAAAGGCTAGATGTGGTCAGGTTGGCTTTACAGGTTTGGAAGGAATGACTGACGGTCTAGCTGCTTCATTATCACATAAACAGCGCTTGAAGTTGTTAGCGCAGTTTGTGTGTGGTTCCTCCTTTGTGTCCCGTCGTGAACTGCTGTTCTTTCTGTGGCTTTACAGATGTTCCTTTTCTGCGTCAGTTACGCCTTCCAAGAATGTTTTCTTGGAAAATTTTTGTTTGCATGGCTCTTACAGAAGCATGTTTGGTCGAAAGTTTTTCGATTGGCTGCATAATCACGAGGACGGGCTCCAAACTTCTCATTTTCTTTAGCCACGTAAGAACCATTACTGAAAATTTAATTAACGCAGCTTTGTTAATTACGCAAACAACTTCTCAACTTACTCCGCATCTAGAGATTACCAGTCTGACCTCTCGAATGATAAAATGATGTTAACATTGTTTGTATCATTTCAATAGTTTTGTTTCGTGCAGTTAAAAGCAGCCGGCATATTGATGGTGTTGTAGACTTCTTATAAAGTAAGTGTGAAAGCTTGGACAGGTTATCTTGGCACTAATCAACTTCATGAGCTTAAGCACATGTGCCGAACCTTGCACGACTGCCTTTACAACCGATTCTTATATATTATACAAGAAGCACCTCAGCGCTACGGTACATCCCACAAGGCGTGCGAGAACATTGTGTGCGCTCCCGATTAAGTGCCTGAGCGTTGGTGGCGTCAGGCTCGCTTTCCTGGCATCATAAGGAATAAAAACTGCTGCCTGGAGGAAAGCATTGGGTACATTTTCAGTACTTTGTAACATATGGATCGCACGGATGTGCACGTTACAACGAAAAGTAGTGAAATATTAAGATGAGGCTTTCGCTGGATGTATTTTAGCTGTCTAATGATAATATCTAAAGAAAAAATACTGTGATTTTGTGACAAATAATGCCGACATGAAATATGAGCTCCGACACAGTAGCCGTGGTGGAACTGGCCCCTGGACTATTGGGATACATTGAACCACGATACGCTGGTTTGATAATTCGCGCTTGAATTTCCTGTATGTCGGCGCCGCTGTGCAGTGTTGGAGGCCCTTTTTAAACGACAAGCACTATTTTTCAGCTAATATTGAAAGCAACTGTATTCCTTTTTTGGGGAGGGGAGCTTTTTTTTTAGCGTCTAACCACAGTTCCAAAGTTATCAGTTAGCTCAAGATGCGCCTGCATGTGTTTCTAATATCCAGTATGTTGTCATGGATTCAATAGCGAAAGAGCGTTATCTTATCAGATTGCGCGCGTGAAGCGAATACTGGCCTACATTCGCCGTCACATTTGAGGACCCGAGATTGCGCTGCAATGTACGAGCATTTCAGTCTGACGAACTGACGCCTTGATCCGTAGATCGGAATCAGAGGAAGCACTGCGTTGCGCTTTGAGCGTTTTCTTTTCCAGCGCAAGCTCACCTTATAATGAGATATATTCGTGACTCACTCTTTGGAAGTGTTTTGTTCTTGACATCCCTACAATGTGAGAGTACAGAGGCGCTCCATCTTCATAGAGTGAATACTTGGAAACGGACTAAGCCTTTTCTTGCGTCTGCGTTTACACACTTACCGCATCAATTTTTTTTTTATAACCTAATTTAGGAGGCTGTAAAACACAGCAACCTTTTATTAACAGGACATTTTAATAACACAGAAAATATAAATGGTTATTAGTCGGCTTTCACCTCATGGTAAGAATTTCAATAAAGATATCTTTATGATAATTAAAAGCCTAACCTCTTGACAACGTTTAATCTGAATTCCTCTTTGCAAGCTGATACAGACTTGCAGGTGGTTCGTATCGGGGGCCCTCAACATATGTCTAACCGTCAAAGAAAGAGTTATTCCGAATGTTTCATTTCAGGAAGGCGTGTTACCCTCCTGTCTTTTATTCCCGTTCGCAAACACGCATAAGACGAAAGTGCTGCGTGAAGAGCGTCGTTAGTCAAAACCAACGAACTAGCGTAACTCACCTCGCTTATATCGCTGTCATTTAGGCTTATATAAGAAATATATATATCTTATATGGACGCATCACGAATCGAAAAAGAGCTGTCCGTGACCAGCCCAGCTAGGTTTCTTTCATTGCGTACTTCGTAGTAGCGGCTAATAGTAGCTCACGAAGCAGAGCACTGAGTGTGGATATTGCAGAGAAGGTGTTCTGTATACTGTCTCGTCACCCACCGAAAATTGCCCGCTGTGCTACCGGCCATTCCTAGAAAATTGTATATGTGACGCCCAACCATTTGCAACACCGCAACTTTGTTTTGCGATTGGAGAGTCCAGGTGAGAGAGAGGGTGGTTATGTAGATAAAGACAAGCTATTTCCTGCAGTCACACAGGAATGCATGAATGAATGCCTTCATTTATTGAGAAAAAAGAAGAGCAAGCATCAGTGGAAGCACGTCTCAGCAGATTGGGAAAGAAGCGGGGGACAAAGAGGAAAAGCTGGAGGCCGGGTGGCAGGCGAAGTCGCAGTTTAGGGGCGAGAGAATATAAGCGAGAATTGGTGAAACCAGTTGAATTTTAGTGTAGATCTGTGATGTGCGAGTAAATGATTGGAGTCACCGCCAAGCATCCGTCATTTGCGGTAGTATAAGCACCCGCCGCTCTTGGTAACAAACGTTTACTGAAAACCAATCTTCGCAATTAATTATTCATCAGCCATACCTCGCCACGTATTTCTTAGTGGCAGGGTCAGTGGATTTCAACTACGCTGTCGCGACAAATTACGACTGTAACGTGGCGCTTGCGGTTACGGTTGCCATACTCGTGACTCTTACTATTGCGCGAATACTATAAACATGGGTTTACTGCACAAGTTAGTGAACAGACATTTTAGAACCGCGTTTCTCACCTTACATACGCGCAACGCAATCACCATTGCAGCATGTTACGGTGCGCGTCCCTTCAAGACAGAGACGAAAACAAAAGAATGCGTTAGAAGACAGGGTACCGACTTGGGCCTCGTGCCAAACATATCCAAGCCAACAATATTTATTTTATTTCAATACCCTAAAGGCCCAATGCGGGCGTTACGTAAGGGGGGGATTCATCAAAGAAAACTTAACAATATACAACACAGAATATAAACGGCTGAAGACAGGAATAAACAAGTTAATAAGCCAGGTACGAGTTAAGGGGAAGAAATGGCTAGGACCAGGTACTGAAAAAATGCACATGTGGCAAATCCCACAAAACAAAACAAAAATCGCACCTTCAGAAGTTACAAAACATGTCATCCAACATTCCACGGAACGTTACGGCCCACACGCACACACTGAAAAAAAACGAAAAAAAAAACGCACATCATTCTAAAGTGGAATTTTCTAAGTATGGGGGGGGGGGGGACCAAAGAGCTGTTTGACATGATGATGTTCCAGCGATAGCCGCAATGCTAGAAGGAAGCGAATCCCACTCTTCAATAGCCAGGACCAGAGGTGAGCATTTGTATCGTTCTGTCCGAGCGAAAATGGGTTTAGTCTTCTTCATGTGATCTACACGAGCCGGTGTGTGCGGCACCGGGAGAAGATGTGAACTTGCGAATGGTGTGTTTCTGTGGTAGAGAGTATGGAAAAAAGATAAACGGCTGAGTTTTCTGCGCATGACGAGAGGCGGGAGACGGAGCGATATTTTCAGTACTGTTACACTTTGATACCGAGAGTAAAGGAAAATGATGAATCAAGCAGCCTTGTTTCGTATACATTCCAACATGTTAACAAGATAGGTATAATGAGGGTTTGAGATCACGTGTGCGTATTCTATCACAGGCTTGATTAGCGCGTTGAATGCGTGTAGTTTTGTATCCTGGTTGTCTTGGCGTAGTCGGCGTTTAAGAAGACCAAGTTTCTTTAAGTCCTTGGTAGTAATCAGTTCAAGATGAGTGCTCCAGGATAAATAAGAGCTAAAATTTAAACCGAGGTATTTTACCGACGCTGAAGTTTCAATGATAGTATTATTAACTGTGTGGGCATTAGGAGTCGTCTTAGCAGCGGAAGTAAATTTGAGATGTATAGTTGTGTCTGCGTTAATTACCATCTGCCCTACCGCACCAATGAGTTAGCTCATCAAGATCAGTCTGGAGAGCAATGATGTTAACAATCATGCCGTCGTTTCTATGCAAAGAGGTTATGTATTTAAACTTCTCGAGTGACAGTCCAATCCGCCACCTACGGGAGCGCTCTAAGCCGCCGGCGGCCATATTGTTAGAGGAAAAGGAGCACGGCTACAGTACGTGGCTGCAAGCACGCGTGACGCAACTGTGCTTGCGGTTCTGCGATGAAAAATCAAATGAGACTCCTTTAGGAAGTATATCAGTCCGGCATTGTGTGTCGCTGTTGTAAAAAAAAAAGAATGTCATGGTGGTGGGTGTCTTGTGTTCTGTGTACAATATGTTGCGAGAACTGAAAAAACAGTCGTTTCCTGTTTTCTTCATTCAGTGACCTGCCGCGTGCATCGGCACTGTGATGCCCTTTCGTCGATACGTGGTGCCGGGCCGTACTGACAAAACATGACCTTGAAATATAGTATCCATATGCCATTTCTTAAAGAAATCACTATTTGTGTTAATGAGCATTTTTGCTTTAAACCTAGTAAACAAGAAAAATATTCAACGGTAGGTCTCATTTTTGTCTGGCGTTTCAGTTCTAGCTGAAAAGACTTGGTGAAAGCAACTCTTTTTGCGGAAGTAAACAAAGGAAAGGGATGTAGTGAGTTGGCCGCCCTTTTCAAGCTTTGCTTAAAAAATGCATGTGGCAAAGTATGACGCACCAAATAGTATATGCCAACCCAAATGAATCAGCGCGGTCATACTTGCGCGACATGCCATGGTGGCCTGCCACCAGGACATCATGAAGTTGCAGCGATGACAGTTTTCATTGGGTACTTGAGAATAAAAACGAGCACATCAGAGACGTCCGAGGGATGTTTCTACGGTATAAGAACACATCGCTCTCGCCCCCCCCCTCCCCAAATAACTAAATCACGAATATAAGCTTACGAATAGGGGCATCATAAGATCGAGCACTAGGGCACTTGTTGATCTTGTTCAGGATGACGTCAGCGTTTGATTCAGCGTTTATTTCTGAGAAAATGAGTTGAAGTTACGTTTATTTGCATCGCAATGGTGAGCGTAATCAGGCAAACATTGACAGCATTTCATTAGAGGGTGCCTGACTACTATGTGGAGATTACGTTTAACAATGACAACAAACACAGAAAGCTTTGCTTACATCGATTCGCACATACGTGGGATCCGCATAATTTTGTGACTGTCAATTTAGATGCTTCAGAATGGCGCTCATTAGCGCAACATTTCCATCCACAGTGAGCATAAGCGGCTGTCGTATCCACAGTAGAATTGATTTAAATGGCTGTAATCCCATGGACATATCGTCGCCAACTTCCGTGGGAATGGAGTCGTCAAAATGGAATGCAGGTGACAGGGAAATCAGCAGGTTGATGAACGGCAAAAAGGCGGAAGCTTGCGCATGACCTCAGGGATATCAAATGACTTTTTGAGCAGCTTGGTCAGGGGGCCATGCAATGGTTTCCACGTCTATTAAAAATCCTCCAAAATATTAACAGAGGCCGACAAAAATGCGGGCATTTTGGGAAAGGTGAAACCGCAGGAAATTTCACGACAGCCTCAGCCTAAATATAAAACATGACTTAAAAATAAGAAACCATAAGGTTGACAGGGTGGCCAAATTCTGGTACAAATAAATCGGCTGTTGAAGCAGTTCAGCTGAAACGCAATGGTGCGAATTAAGGCGAGAATGTCGGCAAGTGTTGAACAAAGGTCCAGTAGGTCCTGTGGCCGACGCCAGCGCTCGGCGGCTGTCAAGCGACTGCACGTATTAGCGAGATGCCTGGTCGTCAGTAATTACAGTATGATTCGGGTCTGAAATATTGGACGCGGACTCCATCACACTGAATACAGTGCATTCTACGGTGTCATTCTTGGACAGATGGTACCTATTCTCCAGCAATGAGGATGGGAACAAATTGTCTCACGTGCCGGCTGTCACCTTCGCCAACATTCCTTTCCCTCCGTAGTTGCTTAGCTTTTATTGGGTTCGGCTGCTAATCACGAGGTCTCGGGATCGAATCCCAACCACGGCAGCCGTATTTCAATGGGTGTGAAATGCGAAAACCCGCGTACTTAGGGTTAGGCGCACGTTAAAAACCCCAAGTGCTCTAAATTATTCTCGAATCTTCCACTGCGGCGTGCCTCATAATGAAATCGTGGTTTTGGCAAGTAAAACGTCATAATGCGTTATGTAACATTAGTTAAGGATGTCCTGGGCAGTCGCACAACTCTTGAATACAATTAAGTGTCAGGAGTTGCGCGTTAGGTCCTTGAATATGTCGTCATCATCATCATCATCATCAGCCTGGTTATGCCCACTGCAGGGCAAAGACCTTTCCCATACTTCTCCAACAACCCTGGTCACCTACTAATTGTGGCCATGTCGTCCCTGCAAACTTCTTAATCTCATCCGCCCACTTAACTTTCTGCCACCCCCTGCTACGCTTCTATTCCCTTGGAATCCAGTCTGTGTATAATAGCTGTGTCTTACCAGTACTCACCTACGGGGCAGAAACTTGGAGGCTTACGAAAAGGATTCTACTTAATTTATGGACGAGGCAACGAGCTATTGAAAGAAGAATGAAGGGTGTAACGTTAAGGGATAAGAAAAGAGCAGATTGGGTGAGGGAACAAGCGAGAGTTAATGACATCTTAGTTGAAATCAAGAAAAAGAAATTGGCATGGGCAGGACATGTAATGAAGAGGGAAGATAACCGATGGGAATTAAGGGTTGAATATGTGGATAGCCTTTATGGCGTTCGATAACTGCTAGTCTACATTGCGGCTATATATAATAAAGGCGGAACGGCAACATGGTAGAGAATGTGGAGAACATACAAATCCCGTATATATTACTGCACAATAATTTTAAATAGGGTTCTTGCTTCACGCACGTGGATAGCCGCCATAGGAGACTGCTTTGGAAACTAACTGCAAGTACTGTATATGTCATACCCAAGGGTTTACCTGGCCTGGTGGGCAGTAAATGTGACGTAATATTGCGAGCAGCTTCGGCCATAGCATTCTAACGGATGAAGACACAGACTGAAGTGACTAGCGCAAGAGTGGACAAGAGAGAGACGCTACAAGGAGAAGCTCCCAGTTGGAAGTTTGCGCTTATCCTTGTCGCCTATTTAGTATCCCGTGTCCACTCTTGCGCTTGTCACTTTAGCATGGAATACCAGCTAGCCCCCTCTCACACCCTGCGACGACACAGGGACAGTTTGCTCAACTCTTGTTTCATGACTTTTGTGTCAAGGTGAAAAACCAACATATCCATGTATATGTCTTAATACTTAAGCACATCTAGATTTGCAGCTGCGGCGATAGCCCATGAGTGCGCATTGCAAAGTCGCTAGTGAAATAATTGTGTGCACCTTAACGAATTCGATAAGGGAAAATCAAAATCCATCCATGACGGCGTCTCTAGTAGGCGCGGTGCGATGTTCGGACGTTAACAATGTATGCGGATTGAAGAAAGGCTGCCCCGAAGTGCTTCTGACGGTTAGCTAGGCTAGCTTCTTTACTCCGTAGAATGAAAAAAAAGAAAAAGAAAAGGAAAAGAGAAGAAAAAAAAAAGAACCGAATCAAAAGTCCAGCATCAACAATTGCTCGTCGCGAGTAAACGCTGGATGACGAGCGATTTCCAGGCGACGAGCGAATACGCTTGATCAAGAACACTGATAACGCCGGCGGGACAAGCATTGTGGCGAAGTTCCATGCGCAGGGATAGCTTTTACTTTTTTTATTTTTGTTTGGTTGACGTCATCACGCGTCACCGCGGGAAGTTTGAAAAGTTTAAGGTGAGTACGCCACGTGGTGGCATTCACGCGAACTAAACCCTTGTGTCCAGAAAAGCTGGATACGAGTGATTTTGACGTAACCGCTTTCATCACGCCAGCCTTGTCAATAGAAATTTCGGGCCAGGTAGCGTGACGTCATGGATCGGAGTCAACAGGCCTTGTGCTATGTAGGTGGTGTTGCCTAGGGGCACCGAGGCGCCCTATAGGTGAGAGCGCCTCCGAGTGCTTTGGGGTTGGAGCGCACCGCTCTGAATGAATCAAACGAATGCGTTTCAAGCGCTCAATTTCGACAAGCCGAATGTAGACTGCTCCACGAGAATGCCTTATAAAGTACTCGAAAGCGACCCGTCGAATTTGCCACTATATTGAGGTGCATGTTAAGCGCTCCAGTACGGCGTAGAATCAAATTAGAGTAGAATTTCCGAGCCCTGCTCGAACGTTACATACGAATACTATACGAATAAAGGGAGCCCCGCTGTCTCTTTTCTTGCGTCCGTAGTATGTAATGCCTCAGCGTGCTCTGAGCTCGACGGTCACGCAGCCTGCCAGAGTGAGATATACAGAAAAATAAAAGACCCGAAGTCGAGTCTGTAGACAGTGTACAGGGTTGCAACCGTCACCGCAGGAGAACATGGCAATCAGCGTTTACAGATACTTTTTTTTTTTTTTAGTTTCACAACTCCTCCTCTCGAGCCGGACGCGGCCTGTTCCTATATAAGGGCTGTAAGGCCGCTGCAGTCTATAGTTTTACGGCAAGTGAGCGTGTGTGTGAGTGATTTTACAGAAAAAAAATTATGGGGTTTTACGTGCCAAAACCACTCTCTGTTTATGAGGCATGCCGTAGTGGAGGACTCCGGAAATTTCGACCACATGGGGTTCTTTAACGTGCACCTAAATCTAAGCACACGGGTGTTTTCGCATTTCGCCCTCATCGAAATGCGGCCGCCGTGGGCGGGAGATATTACAGGAAGAAAGGGAAGATAAAAGTACAGCGCCGGTACTAAGCAGCAAGCATGAGCAAGCTTGCGGAAGATCTTCGTTCGAATGTATGTCTTCAACTTAAAAAAAAATTAATGAAGAAAAGGGTTCCCTTAAATTCGAAGTCGGCGAATTGGAGATCTTTTCCATTCTGTCACGCCGTGCACTTTTCGCATGAAGGAAATACCAGTAAAATGACCGTGAGGAGCGTTTTGTTTTAATAAAGCTGATGTATTTTCCATTCTGAGTACTTGTACGCGAATGGGAAACGTGGGGTGCTTTTTTTATTTCAGCGTAAACTCTGGAATACTGTTGAATTAAATAATAGGCGTGTAGTTGGCGCAAAAAAAAAAAGGGTATCTACGGGATGTTTAAAAGAGTGGAATCACATTCGGATCACGGGGCTAAACATTACAGTGCTTTATGATAGGTGAGAACACCGAGGAGATCTGACACATGTACCAGCCTTCAAATTTCAACAATAAAAAACAGGACTCCGGTGCTTGGATATAGCTATAGCATACGTCTGAACAGGGCGACCGTTCGGCGCGAGCGGGCATTCTTCCCTTTAACTGAATGTCGCGCTTTGAACAGAAAGTAGCTGGTTATGAGCGGGCGTGTAACTTGGCAAAACGCTGTATTCGTCGAGGAAATTTGTAAACGGACGTTCACGAAAAATATGCGAGCTTGGATCTTTCGAGCTGCACTGAAATGATGTAACGCCTCTGGTGCGCCACCGATTATGCGACAACTGATGATATATTTGTGCGTAACTACGCGTCTATACAAAGCCCCAATTGCAACTGCCCTACGTCACGGTGAGATAAGGTGTTAATCCGCATCACATGGTTCATGCGCGGAGCGTGGAAGGTCTCTTTAGGAAACTGCTTTCATTTTTCTTAAAACTTGAACGCTTACAGGACTCACCGTGTGTATTCCGACTTCAACGAGAGACAGCCTGTGTACCTATCCTCCTATAGTTAGGTGCTTCGTATATAAGCGAATAAACTCTCGTGAAGCAAGGAGGCTCCTTTAATCAGCGAGCCCCATGCAAATTGCAAGCGCCCTGACAAACAATTAGCCATAACCGCGCCAGGATATAGCAGACGACGGAAGCACGCTTGGAGCAATGCTATACACCGCAGCTTTGCGGTGGGGGGAACGGCAACGGACCGCCTATCTATAAACGTTGATATCAAGGGCCATTTATAAAATGACATGAGCTTCTGCATTGCGTCGTCATTAGGCCATGGGCCATAACGTGTTGGTCATCAGTACTACCCATTGCTGCACCGTTTAGGTTTCAGACGCGAAGGAGAGAGCCCCGTTCCATAGCGTAACCCAAGGGAGGCACATCGTTTTTTATGAATGCTGGCACCCGTTTATTTTTCGAGATAGTCGGAAATGCTTGTTGATCGCCGTCAATAATAATGTATGAGTGACTCCTGTAATTTATCACTTTAATTGGAATGAGAATGAGGTGTGTATATCGTTTCTGTACGAAAACTGTTTGCTATCATCCTACTTTATCCTTTCACTATGGCATCATGTAATTAAAAGGCTTTAAACAGGGCTAACTCTGTCCGTCCATCTCTTCTGTCAAGCTTTTGTGTATACGTCACCGTGTCGTGATCCTTATGCACTCTAAAATTTTAAAAAAAATTATCCTAATCTGTTTTGCTTGTGTTTCATCTCTTTAAAAACTCTGCACTCGCTGTTTCCGGTCAAGAACGCCGTGTCACGCAAATGCGCCCGTGCCGTTCGTGACCTGAAATTTACTGGACACGCGTGCAAGCATCGTGCCGTCGTCGTGCCGTTGTCATCGGGGCACGGGTGCCTTTGTTGTCTTGTTTTCATCGCTGCATACTGTTAGGAACTTTCAGGAGCATGCTTTCAGGAGTTTTTTTCAACGTTGAAAGCGTTGCGGGAAGAGACAGGACAGTAGTTCCGTTCCCAGCAAAACGAGTTCCGATGTCACGAGAATTCCTGTAGTGGACACATTTTGTTTCTCTTTTCAAGGGAAGACAGCGCGAGGGCTGTTAAATGTGGAGCATGCGTGTAGGGACTATAGTTAGCCAGAAATTGTAAAATATATCGAATGCACTGCATGCACCAAGGTGGTCAAAGCGGCTGCTTTGCACTTCCCCATGGGTTTGTGGTAACAAAATAACTTACAAACCATTGACAAAAAAAAAAACGAAAGAAAGAAAGCTTGAGAAAGAAGAAGGAAACGCGGAAATGCCGTTTTAGATTCACAAAAGCTGCACATCCGCCACGACGCCATTGCTTGAGACACAAATTACCGTCTTCGCGCGAAACCAAACAACCTCAAAAGGTTGAACCACGCAGTGTCGCCCCAAGAAAAATTCAAGAAAGAAAAGAAAGAAAAAAAGATCTTCAATAACCGAAATACTACCGACGATGGTTGACCAGTTGATTACATATGGCGTCGCGACTTCATCTTCGCCACACGGCACGCGGTGCTTATTGCGCACCTCGATATAATCCGATAACGTGTTCCGCACTGTTGTGCGCGCCACTGCCTTGTGCTCCGAACGACGCTGTGCTTTCTTTCGTCCCACTCGACGCACTGGCAAGACCAGCCACGGAAGCCCCCGTCGCGGATTAATCTCGTCCCGGGCACAAAATCCACCGCGCCACTGTTGCGTGCGCCCAGCGGTATGTGCGGCGTTAAGTCGCCCGGAAGATGATTAGTTTTCGATTCGCCTCCACAGCCCTTTGTCCGACCCGCCACAACAACGCGGCCGCAGGGTGGGTTATTGTGTGGCGCGATGCTGTCCGACTGTGGGTAAGCAGGTGGCTTAGACACAGCTGCTCGGCTTTTTGATGATTTGCAGGCGCCGTCGTATCGGCATGGCTTTCGCGATCGTGCACGGTGCTGTAAGGACGAGAAGCGGCTGGGTCTTGTGCGCGTCTTCCTCGACTGCTCGCGCACTACGTCACGCCTGCGGTTTAACGTGGGTTCAACATCCGCCGCCACGGTCATCGGTGGCGCTGGTTAATATTTCCAGGGTCATGGTCTATAGATATATGTACGTAAATATACCGGATGTCCCAGTTAACTTGGACTAAGATTTTAAAAACAAAGGAACCATGAGCTCTAGAGAAATCGTGCCGACTGCATAGTAGCCTTAGTCGTGTGCACTTACAGCCAGTATCTTTTTCATCGCGAAGTATTGACTAATTATTTGTTTTTAATTATTGAACTTTTTAATTATTGCGTGAATCGCAAACATGTCAATTACGAAGTTGTAGGGCACCTCAACTAACCCACAGCCGTCAAATTTGTCTTTTGTTCCAATTTCGTTTCCCTTTGGCGTCCGTGATTAAATAACCCCCCTCTTTCTTTAAATATAAGAAAATATTGATTAATTAAATTCCGGGATTTTACATGACAAATCCAAGACATTGATTATGAGGCACACCGTAAGTGTGGGTCTCAGGATTAGTTTACACTACCTGGGGTTCTTTAATGTGCACCCAATGCCCGGCACACGGGCATTCTTGCGTTTCGCCCACACCGAAATGCGGCCGCCGCCACGACCGGGATCCGATCCCGCGCCCTCGGGCTTGGCACCCCAACGCCAAACCCACTGCGC
This sequence comes from Dermacentor albipictus, assembly GCF_038994185.2. Classification (NCBI taxonomy): domain Eukaryota; kingdom Metazoa; phylum Arthropoda; class Arachnida; order Ixodida; family Ixodidae; genus Dermacentor; species Dermacentor albipictus. The sequence continues at coordinate 351,041,102 of NC_091821.1, read as the reverse complement.
CACCGCGGCGGCTATGTAATAATATTAAGGAAACGGGTTGCCTCTATATTCTTTCCCTGTCATCATTGTCTCATATATGGCTGTGGCGAGAAATCGAACCCTTTGGTTACTCTTGTTATTCTTCCTCGACTGTTGTTGTTGTTGGCACATAAGAGTAACGAAGAATTGACGTAACGTATACGCGCCAAAAATTTAGAATGCGGAAAAGACAGGCGTGTAAATAAATAGGAGAAAACAGAAACAAAAACTATATTTATCGAGGCGATCGATCGGCTTAATAAGGTATACTCTCAGATTGCGGAGGAAACAGAGTAATAAAGGCTATTAAAGGAACAGATAAAACAACACAAAGTATGCAAAGCGATGTTTGTAATGCGTAATGTTCTCCTTTAATACAAGGAAGCATCGTTATAGGACAAAAATGAATTACTAAATGTTCTTATTTCCTGTTCTCATTGCGTCGTTATCTTTGTTTCTCTGTCTTTAGGACATTAAAGCATTTCCCCTGCGCGACCTTCGCACTCGAAAATGCCGCAACGTGTGAGGTGATAAACATGTGCCTGTCTTTTCTCCGTGGAAAAAAAAAGAATTAACAACTGCCTCTACTTGGACAAAAGACGAAAAGAAGCTGGGATTAATTATAATGAGACTGGCGTGTGCCGAGGTCTGCAAGCAGCAAAAGAAGGAACACCATTTTCCTTACCTGCCTTTTCATTTGTGCAGATCCAGTCACTCAGCAGTAGGTGGCGTGATGTCATCAGAAATTGGCAGTTTGCTTACGGCTGGTAAGTCTCCTTACACCTGTTTCATAATTTTTACTACAGCTTTGAAAGCGCGCAGGTTTCGACACTTCCGCTATCGAATGTGCTTCATCGCGGTTCTCTCGATGTACTTCGGAAGTAACGTTCATACATGACCGAAGAAATGCAGTATCCGGTTGCGCAAGTACAATTAGACCAACTACACTCGCGAGAACGAGATCATATGCCTTGACAACGCGGAGCTGTATCCGAAGAATGGAGAACGTTCTCCTTGGCTAACGAATACCAAGCGTTAAGTCTGTATCTGAATGATCGGGACGTCTAGCTAAGACCTTCCTCTCCATTCCAACGCTGCATCATTCAGATCGGTGTCGTATGATAAAGAAGTGAAAGCCGCGAAACCAGACAAGTTTATTGCAATCTCGAAAGGGATGCTATAGACAGTCAGAGTGCGGCGCATCTCAACATTAGTTCTGTTCAATTCGTTGGTTCTGTTCAGAATACCTACGTTAGGCCCGCTGACTCTGCGGGAGAGCTATCGTTTGAGTCGCGGTCTTTGGATGTTCGCACGCATTCGATGTAATACAACAGGCTTCGCAAGTGTCGTAATAGAATCGGAAGAACAAAAAAAAATGAAGAACCGCTTAAAAATGTCACTTTTCTTTTAATCAGCCCAAGAATGCATTGAAGTTGCGGTACTTTCAGTTAAATGTAATGAACAAGAGACTACTAGCATGAGGCGTGTAACTACAATTTGGTGCGTACACAACGCTTGTCTCCTTCTCCTTCTTAATTTCTCTAGCCGAATAAGTCTGTGTCTACCCGTTTCATATGCACACGTCCTGCGACGACTGCACATGCCAGGATATTAATTCGCTTGCACTTTGAAATCCGATGCGGTTATCTGCGAGATGGGTCTAATAAAGATCGACCGGGAACGCACACGGCATACGAACGCGCTGATATTGTTCCTGTAGCTGAAAGCACCACTCGTCCTAAACAAGCTACTTTGCTCATTTACATGGTCGGGCGCGTGCACACGCTCTTGGACGCTCTGCAGCGCTACAATGGGACACGCATGCAAGTGCCTCCCGCCGTGGAGCCACGCGACCTATATGTAAGGCCGTGCGAAGGCTTGTTATAATCTCTGCCATTTCCATGCAGCGCTGGGCAAGCCTACGAACATGCGTGCACGCTATATGAGCGATGCCGGTGGCTCTATGCATGCTTTCCATGGTCTTGAGAGGCTTTCTAGGTCGTTTCGCAGAACGCATTTGAGGAAGGCAGTCGCAAAATAACCAGCGCTGTATGTATGTTGCAGGCGGTATAGCGTAACAACGCTCTAACATCTCCAGTTTTCTGACTGAGCGGGTCGGGTTCTTTACAGCACAGATATTGCGGCAAAGTAGGGTCCTCAGTCACCAGGCAAGAAATGAGCTTGTTTAGAACTCTTGGTGGCGAGACGGTCGTTGGAGACAAGTGCGTTGTAACTGTCGCGTTGCGTGAATAAAGTTTTAAAACGAGAAAGAAAGAAAGGAAAGAAAGCTCAAGATATGCGGTTATCCTCGAGCAAGGAAGTCGAGATGTGGCGGAGAGGTTCCGTATCCATTTCAATGCAGTGTGCAAGTATCACGATATGATTCACCGCTTCTACAGCAGTGCACAGAACTCTTGTGAGGTGGCATCCTTGAGCGTAAGCAGCAAGCAAACCTGGCCTGCTGCTGCAGCCAGGGTGGCGGGTAGGGAATGGGGGACGGGGCCGGGGGGGAGGGTGTCGTGGTTGCGCACGCAAGCTGCACTCGCTCGCTCAAAAAAGCACGGCACGTGACTCGGATTTGCGTCCGACCGCGTTCCAATGACCACGCACGCTGTCGAGAGATGCGCCGGAGAGGGTCACGTGTCCGCGATGGGAGTGAGCGCGTGCTCTCTCTCCCAAGACCCTGCGTGAGTGGCGCGGCACGCGCAGCGTTCGAGCACAATGGGGAGGCACTGCGGAATCATTTCTCGCGCTACTTAAGCCTCGTGGTTTTCGTTTCGTCCGTGAGAATGGCCGCTGTTCGCAGAGCACCAATGGTAGCGCAAACAGCGCGTTTCGCTTTTCTTTTTTTTTCTCTTTTTTTGCGTTTCGGATTAGTGTGCCTGAGTGCGAAAGTGCCGTCTCGCTGAGGGATCCATGTCGCTGTATGTGGTAGACCGCAATCCTTAATTCCGCTGAATTATTCATATCCGCGTGCTGTGCCTCACGCGTTGGTGTTCTCGACATCCTTTATATTATTATTATTATTATTATTATTATTATTATTATTATTATTATTATTATTATTATTATTATTATTATTATTATTATTATTAATTCGCACTATGACGGAAAATTGTGTGAAGCCAGTGAGCATAGCTACAAAATTTTTCGTGCGTTGTGTCTTCTTTGTGTGCGTGCGTGAGCTTTTTTTATTATATACAATACTACGCTTTATGGAATAAGTGCACTAAACAATTCACTCGATAGCCAGCGGCGAGTACGCTATCTTCTACTTGCAGCCCATGCCCATGTCTACCTCAAAAACAAAACTCACTCCCCCCCCCGAAACAGATGCTTCACCTTGGACATTGTTGTTATACGGCAAAGCATGCATTGCAGGAAGAAATGACGAACAAGTTTTAATTAGATTGGCCTGGGAGGGCTTAAATCATTGTATGTGCGTTAAAGTGCGAAGTTCGGGACCAGTTGTACACCCTGTTTGGGTGTACAACATTCTAATGTATGGAGTTCCGACGAGGAGTGATTTTACGGGAAAAAGTGAGGCACGTTGAGCCAGCACGGGAAACTGGTCGCTTGCGCGCAGACAGTCCTTCCACAGAAAACAAATCAATATATGTAATATCTTCTTCTTGTGGATATGTGGCAAACTTGTTATTCTTTTGGTAGCAGATGAGTGGAGGACCACTGAGCTCTTTGGCCTATAAAGTGTATGTAGCCTAGCTGTGGCGGTGCCTCGCGGAGAATTGCTGTAATAAAATGACACCTAGGAGCAGCGTAGAAACGTCATTGGGAAGCCAGTACTGATGTCGATGGGAAAACGCGCGGCTATGTGTCCATTACGTCGCCCAACCGACGCCAACGCGCGTGATTTTTGCATGAAAATGCACCATGACGGCAAGCGTATATGCTGATCCATGTCTCGGGCGTCGCTGTACGCAAGTGTGAATGGTTTCGACTTACTTGAGCCTCAAAGCTTTCCAGCGATCTGCCTAAACGTATTCATACGCTAGGAATATTTCGCTTCAACTAGCAGTCGGTAAAGATTGGCCGTTAGGCTTTGTGGCATGTGGGTAATGTTTTCATCCACGGGATATGTTTGATTGATTGGGCTTAGCGTTCTGAAGTTGCAAATTTATTTAGGGTATGAGGGGCCCCGTGGTAGAGGGTTGTGTATTATTCTTGAAAAACTGTAGCCGACATCTCGATGCGCGAGCACTTACGCGCACCGCCTCAATCGACACGCTGCCTTTGAGGCTAGAAACCGAACCCTTTACCTCGTGCTTACTATAGCAGCGTGTCGTGTAGGCGCTGAGCTACTGCAGCATCCTTGCGCGAAACTAAGCGTGCTCCTTTATTATTGGAATTGCCAACAGCCCGCTTTGTGACTTCTGCGGGTGCAATGAAACAATCGCGCACCTACTTTGTGAGTGCCCTCGTTTCACTCCACAAAGAGCAGTCCTCTAGGCCACTCTAGACATGCTGGACAAGCGCCCAATGACAGAAAACAACATCCTTGGAACTGGCCTACGCGAACATCAGCGCGATCCGATACGGAGGCGTTGCTGCGGTACTTAAAATACATCTGACTTTCTGACAAATTGTGACTGTACACTGAGTGACGCACGGTGACACTGCGTAACACTATAGAACGCCTTTGCAGGCTACGTGACAGTACCCACAGAAACAGTTCGTGTGTATCGTGTGTACGTGTGTTTGTGTGTGAGAGCTTTGTCTATTGTATTTTTTAAATTATTTTTTAGCCTTTTTTCTCTATCACCTTTTGTATCCCCTTGCGCCTTCCCCAGTACAGGGTAGCTAACCGAAGATAATCTATTAATCTCCATGTCTTTCCTTTGCCTTTCTCTCTCTCTCTCTCTCTCTCTCTCTCTCTCTCTCTCTCTAGGCGTTGTCGTCGTTACGCGCTGTCATGTATTAAATTGGCTCGCGCAGGAATCCTATTGTGATAAAATGGATACAACTTGTGTTCTAGATTACAGAACTGCTTGCGTACAAGACATCGACAAAAGACGCTGTCACTTACAACTTCGCGCTCTGAACGAGTCTGAACGCAGACACCAGCGTGTCTGAGCGGCGCCACATTTGGCGATGCGTAATATAGGGAATAAAAGGTGTACATGAATACCTCCATAAGCAGGGTTTTTCGCACCGCTGACTCGGACAACCAAGATCACTGACTTTTCACTTACAGTGTCGTACTTCGAAGATTAGAGGCGTTCCGAAAGCTTGAATTGTTAGCGGAATGAAGGGTAGATGGGCCGAATGGTGGCACTAGTCTGCACGCTGATGGCTTATTTGTGACTTTAGTCCGAGATCCGCATTTTAGGTCAGGAGAGATGTACCGAGAAGTGCACAGGAGTTCTGCAGAGGGATAAAAATTTTCGCCCTCAGTACTGGTTAGAATCGCAGCGTAGGAATGACGAAGTTCGAATAGGAAAACTGTCGAATGGAATCGAATACAGATGTTCGAGAAAAAGCACCTCCGAATATACCAAATCGCATGCCGAACATTTTATTTTAAAAAAGTTGAATTATGTGGTTTTACACGCCAAAACCACTTTCTGATTACCACCTGGGGTTCTTTAACATGCACCTAAATCTAAGTACACGGTTGTTTTCGCCCCCACCGAAATGCGGCCGCCGTGGCCGGGATGAGATCCCGCGACCTCGTGCTTAGCAGCCCAGCAGCATAGCCACTAAGCAACCACGGTGGGTTCGAATATTTTCTCATTTCTAAACAAAGTGAAATATAAAGGGAAGCAGTCCTATGACGGCCTGCAAATAGAAGAAGTTTAGACAAGTCAAGTGGTAGGGGGAGAAAAGAGAAAAAAGAAGTGCGATAAACAAAATGGGGTCTGTGTTGCGAGGCTACTAAGTTCAGTTTAATTACATAAAGTATGTGTGGTGTTCGTTTTCTAAAAAAAAAAGAAAAAACGGCTTATTAACATTATTTCAGATATGCATGTAATGCCCCTCACAATTGGACGTTCGGTAAACTGAGGAGCCCGTATAAGATAAACAGGTGGCGTGAATCTTCTGGTGCACTATGACAATTACAGTAATGAAACACGGGAACAGCCCGTCACCAGACGCTCGTAGAGAGCTGTGCTCATAGAAGGAGAGAAGCGTGATACCGCAGCACGGCACAAATATTTAATGGAGTGCAAACATGGCGATACTACCCAAACAATAAACTGCTTTCATTAAATGAAGATTGGAGATTCGTAGTGAGCCTGCGAGCGAAGCATTCTCTTTGAACGACAAGAAATTGTTAAGCAGAATTTATCTGCCCTGTGCTTCGGTCAGGAACTGGTGCATCTGCGAAGCCACCACAACTGTGTTATCTAGCCCCTTCCCCCCCCCCTCCCCCCCAAAAAATATAGATGCAAAGATTGAACGCGCGTGGCACCACCACTTCTAAGTTCCGCACCAGATTACAGTGACTCCATAAATATCGGCATCATTCAGTGAGAGCCTTTAATCGCTTATCAATAATAAAGGACTACGTTGTACTCCAAGGTAGAGGCTCAACCTGGAAACTTTCATGGACAGTTCCTACACATAAAGGTGCAGCCAAGCCACGAAATCCGTGTCGTCGCGCTTACTTCACGAACCTTGATTCGAGAGCGAAACTCAAAGCAAGGAAGGCTACACAGCGTTGCATCTCTCCGCCAAGAAAACGTTTTTTGTTTGTGACAAATACTGTTTTGAAATAGCAATCAGCCAAACTAAACTGATTTGGTGAACATCTTTATCATCCGGTTAATGGCATTCTATAAGGACTGCACGAATAGCTTCCCGGGCAAGACTTCTACCCGAGCATGAATTTCGCTATGTAAATCAATCAATTTTACCCATTTGCAAGGAGGCAATCAATGTGTTTTTTATTTCTTTTATGATGTTCGCGGGCAGTGAGGTCAATTGGTCGCTGCGGTGGCTGCATTTGAACAGAGCTGGGACGCTGTCCTGCAAAAAAGAGAGAAGTATATGCGCTGGTGGGTTGGCCGACAGGCTTTTCTTCTACTTTTCTTCTCCTTTTTCCTTTCTTTTATTTCGCATTAACGTTTGTGTATTATGCTCAGCGAATGTTATGACTGAAGAAAAGCTAGCGTGCATATTATGTTGCCTCGGTCGTAATAAGAAGGCCACCTTCGCGATCATCTCAAGCAAAGAGGAGAAGATTAGCGCGGCGCTGAGAAGGAAGCCTGGCGGCAGGGTTCTCGTTTACGCTTTTTTTTTTTCTTCTCCTGCGAAACCGAATAAGATTTTCCCTTTGTTGGCTTCTTCGCGGCTGCCCCTTACTCAAAGCTCGGTTTCCGCGCCGGAACGTCGTCCGTTCCGCGTACACTCCCGGGGGTGTACGGCCGCGATAACCCGATGATCGGCCGCTACAACTTGCCCGCACGTCAATCTAATTTTCGTCGCAAGCTCGAAGGAAGCTGCGCGCGCCCACCTGGGCCAAACAAGGCTACACAACAGAGAGGCTTAGGATGTGTCCGGCTGCGTATGTTTGGAAGTATACGTGTGCGTGTATATATATATATATATATATATATATATATATATATATATATATATATATATATATATATATATATATATATATATATATATATATATATGTAGCTCGCTGATCTCATTCCACAACCCCAACATATACATAGGAAGCGAGCCTATTACATACCGCACGGATACTACCACGCCTCTCTCGCATCATCCGCCGAAAGAACGTTACCCAGAGGCCAAATCTCGTTTGCATCGCGGACGCCAGACGCGCTTTGTCGAAGGCTCCAGTTCGCCTAAAGGCTGCTCGAAGTACGCATTAAGTGGGCGAGGTCGGTGGTTCTTTTTCTCAGATCAAAGCGGCTGCGGCACTAATGCCGAAAACATCCCGTCCTCGCAATTTTTTTTCTAGAAACATTACTTTTTTATCTTTCGCCGAACTAGGACAAAGATTATGGTCCAATTAGGCTATAACGTGTTTTAGTGTTTTCGATCGTACTAATCGCGAAAATTTGTGACTAAGAGGAAAACAAAATTGTTACGTTCATCTCGTCTATACCGTCTGTCACGTTGTCGGATTTCGACATTCCCGCTTCTATATATGAAACAAAGGAAACATTGTTAGCTGGAACATGGTGCAATGTTCTTATACCGCAATGATTTTCTCAATGCTGCCGGTGAAGCCTAACCAAATTTTCATGATGTCACAACGTTGCAGTGATCTGCTGGGCGCAGTGTTTTTGTTGGAAGAAGACTATAGGATTTCCTGAAAAATTGTGCTGTGGTGACTTTGGGATTCCGATCCCGTCGTATGCGCGAGCTACGCGATGATACGCGCAGCTGTCTTCCCTCGTTCTTCTCGGGTCCTTGTGTTGCTGCGTCAACAATTATCATATGCAGGAGCGGGGTCTGTGCGTTCAGTCCGTCCACTCGTGCGCGTAAGTTGTAACAGCTGCATGCACCGCCTAAACCCAGTGACAAACGCTGCTCGGGGTCGGAGGAAAAGCCCGGAACTATGCATAATGATACGCAGAAGCCGAATAAGGTAGAGGACGCAGTGGCGATGCGTGCTGCGTCTTGCCATGTCTGGGCGTGACCTCCGAGATCGCAGCGGCACCCGTTTGCCAATGCGATCTCGGAGGCCTCGGTGCGAGGAATGGAAAGGAGGTGCTCTGTTTAGAAGGGGCGCCAAGGGTGCCGCATTTAGTCCAAGGGCAAAACAAGAGTTTCAGTGTCGGCTTCTTTGTGTGCGTGTTACATACATACATACATACATACATACATACATACATACATACATACATACATACATACATACATACATACATACATACATACATACATACATACATACATACATACATACATACATACATACATACATACATACATACATACATACATACATACATACATACATACATACATACATACATACATACATACATACATACATACATACATACATACATACATACATACATACATACATACATACATACATACATACATACAACGTTGGGAAGCTTAACGCGCAGCTTTCCCAACTTGCGTATTTCCTGTTACTGGGCGTAAGGTCGCTTGCGGGTTCGAATTCCGGTCACTGCCGTCTCTTTACAATCGGTACAGAATACAATATACCCGCGTGCATTAGATTTAGCTAAACATACGCTGGTGGTCAAACTGTTATACTATAAAAGCCTCACTTTACGGTCGCTATGGATCTCTCTTTGAAAGCGTATAAGTGTGGACACGTCTCAAATCTAGAAAAAATTATCATCGGATGGCTGGTCCTTAAATCTTCCTGCGTTGTTTAGTCTTACTGTTCTCTAGACCTGAAGCCCACTATATTTCGTCACTGCGACAATGAGAACTGAGGCAAACGTACACTGGCTTTCACAGGCTTGATCATACACTATTTGTTTTCGAATGTCGCATTGCCTCCGGAGAAGTTATACGGGCATGGCGCACAGATTATAGGCGTCGCCTTTAATAAACGATGTGTGCGTCTATACTTCAACGTGCCGGATATCTCAACTATGCTAGTTGTGACATAGAACAGTGCATCGTCTTCTCTGTGTACAACCCTAGCACGCGTACCAATGGCCGTCATATTATCATCCCTGTTTGAAGCCACAATCGGCCGCTTACTTAAGATACCTCACTCGGACCTTGAGCATATTGTAAATCCAGAGCAGTGCATGCATTACTTGACTAACGACTGCGATAGATTTGCCTGTCAATTGACTGCATTTCTTTGTCGCTCCTTTGCATTTGTCCGTTTGCATCCGCTGTCACCGTTGTCACCTCTCGTAACACTTTCTGTGTTCATCTTAGGCGGCGCAAAATGCAGTCCAGAGGAGTTTATCTCAGGCCGAATTTCACTGCCGTTTCTTAAATTCTCTCTCTCTCTCTCTCTCTCTCTCTCTCTATATATATATATATATATATATATATATATATATATATATATATATATATATATATATATATATATATATATATATATATATATATATATTGGCAGTGCATTCAGCGGGACGTCGTAGCTGACGGTCATAGGTGGCGACTTCATTCCAACTCGACAAAGTGCGCGTCGCTTCTATTCTCTCATTCTACTCTCTCACTCTTCAATCAATGCAAACACCGCTCTCTTTGTTGGTCAGAACTTCAGAAGGTAGCCAGGTAGCATCTCGTCGCGACCGCAGGTGCACTGTTGGGGAAATCCAGACCCGTGCCTTTGATTTTGCGTGCGAGAGCGAAACTGGTAATTTAACGCAACGGCAAAGCTGTCTGTGAAGGAAACATCGAAATATAATAAAGTCGTCCCGGAGTGTAACCGTATAGTTTCTCTTTCGCTGTGATGTATGCGTGAGAGATTAAAAAGCAATAACAGAGAAGAGGGCAAATGAGATGAGGCGGTTAAGTATAAGCGGTACACAAAAAACGGTGAGCGGAGCACACAAGTAACCGTATAGTGAACAAGCTCGGCGCCCAGAGCCTGCAGTATAATGCGCACTACCGGCAAACACTCCAAGCCGGCAGAGCGGAGAGGAAACAAACGACAAACCAGGAAGTGGCGGCGTCTGTGCCGCGGGGCGGTAACAGGCGCGCTAAGTGAGTTTGTGCTCGGGCTCGCGCCCGGGCAACGCGGACGCTCTTGTCGGCACAGCTTCGTGCGCTGCCGCCGAGCTCGGGCCCCGCCCACTCTTCTTCTTGCTCGCCGCTCCTCGGTGTGCGTATATGTGTTCGTGCCGCCATGTGTATACTTACGCCGACAGGCGTGTATACACGTGTGCGTGGGCCGCGTGCGTGCGTGGTTCACGCACGGTATACGCACTCCTACGCGGCAGTTCATAACCGCGGAGCTATATCCGCCTAAGCGGATGAAGCGTCGTGCTATATTCACACGCACGTGCCGTACGAAACGCCGACGACCATCTCACGTGGCACTACATTATGTGGATGGATGTGTGTGTGTGTTGTGTGTGTGCGTGCGTGTGTGTGTTGTGTGTGTGTGTGTGTGAACGAGAAGAAAGGGAACCGAGGGACCCGATTTTTGTAAGTCGCATGCAACCACATAAAACCAACAGACAATCAGAACAAGGAAAGCATAGGGAGAATCACTTGCTTATTTAATTGAATTGTGGAAATTATGATCAAATAAAACATGAAGATGGACGAAAAGAAACGCCTCTGGCAGTTGTCTAACCATGCGTAAGCATCGTGCCACTTGCTCATCTCCACGCAGACCGGTGTCACTATATTTATCTCGATCTCCGTAACCATGACGCGAGAAAACGTTCCGTGGGCGGGTGAGAATGACTGCATCTGTAGTTCAGCGGACAGTTGCTCCGAAAACTTTTACGAATAGCGAATGCAAGATCTATTCATGACACGTGATGCGCGGAGAGACCTTACATCCGCCCGCCCGGCTGAAGCGCGGAAAGGAAAGACTGCCGCTCCATTAGCGCGTATATAGTCCAACGCTCTGCAGCTCGCGGAGTTTCGTCAGGCGGTAACTTCACAGACGCGCGCGCCCGCTCTTCTCTGCCACAAGCGCCCGCCGTCGCTTCTGCTTTTTCCGTGGCTCCAATCGCATTAGCTAGCAGCTAAACGCTTCTGCTCCGAGTTACGTGTCTGTGCGTGTACGGGCGCGTGATCGATTGTGCTCCCCGCGTGTCGATGTGCGGCGGCAACTCGACGCGCGAAAGCTTTTTGGCGCTCCGTCATTTGCTGTTTGTCCACGGAGCGGCTGAAATGGCGGCGCTGCCTCCGCTGTGCCCCCACTCTTCCCAGACACGGTTCCGCGCGTGTCCCCTATTTATTTATTTTCTTTGTTTTGTTTTTTTCTCTTCCGATACCCGCCTTCCTCCGAGTACACCTTGCTCAACACCACACGCACACACGTAGATGCGCTCTCTTTTTCTGACGGCGCGATGAACACCGTCTTGGGACATTTAGCGAGCTTTTACCGCCACAAACGCACGCCGTCCCCAAACTGTTCCCGCCTTGTCGTATATGTACACTGCTCGTTCCTTCTCCGCTCTGAAGTGCACTTAATTCTATGTGACCGTGTGTGGGCGGGACCCGCGGGGCTCTGCCGGTCTCTCTGACTGTCGAGTTTTGTGATGCGCGCGCCCGGCACTCGTGGAAAGCCTTGTTTGAAGAGCTGGTTAACCGTCCTCCTTTTCTTCCCGTTGCCCGCTCTGCGCGGCGCGTTGTTATTCGATTCGCATGCGCGCATCGTGACGTGCCTTTGATCGCTCCGACTTCTCTCGCGACCTGCAGGCTTTGCGCGAGAGAGGTGGGCTGGGTCCATTCTACGCGATAAATCAGTGTTGACAGGCCGGCCCGTCGCCGGCTGTTTTGCGAAAACGCTGTTTTAATATTCCGCGGCATATTTCGCGTGTGTCGTATAGTCTGGGTGAAGAGAGCTTCTAACACGAGATTAATGATATCAAAGCTCTTTGATTAAAAAAAAATGTTTCGGCACGAGTGTACTTATCGACTACAGAAACCTTGTGCCGCGAGGAGATGGTTATAGCAACTCTTCGCTTTCTTATTTAGATGGAGCACGCTCGGGGTAAAGGTGTATGAAGTCGGTCGTGCCGTCTCTTTGGAAGCGGGCTTTCTATTACTACTTCATGATCACAAGGAGAAGCACACATTTCACTGCGGCAGCACAATTACAGCTATAAAGAAAAGCTGGCAATTGGCCTTTCAGTCGGCGTAATGGCGAAATTTGACACGTTCGCCCGAATGGCGAAGCCTCGACAGCTATATCAAAGTTTAGCGTTGAGTTTGAACTCCTCGAACGGTGTACTAACTACACGCGGGTGCGACGTGTCGGCTCGACGCAGCATGCCAGGTGACTCCTGCTGGGCAGAAGGAACAGTGGCTTGGCAGCTACCGGCCGTTTCACAACGCCGGTGTATAATGAGCGCCGCCTGTGGCGTTGCAGGCGTCGCACCTCGATGGTGCATCAGTTGCGACCAACAGGAAGCAAACGGCGATACTCAGCTTTCGCTTCACCACCTCCCCGAAGCTTGGATTACGCTACCTCCAACACTGTGGCTGTGCGGGAAGACAGCGTGCGTTAAGTCACCATTTATTTCGGCTCGCCCTTCGGTATTCCACCCGCCGCAGTTCAATTACCTCCTAGGTAGGGCGCGTGGACTGCGTATGCGCTCAGCCGCGCTGACGGCCGTGCGCAGCCTCGGCCTGGCTAGTGGAGGAGACGCGCTCTACTCACCTCCACCCCCCCCTCCCCCCTAGCGCGCTTGGTCACGTATAACCTCCAATATTGGTCGGGCGCGATGACAGCGCTCATGAAGCCACCATCCTTCTCAGCTCGTCCTCGCGCGCTTTGCCTCGCAGCCGCAGCATACGGTGCGCAGGTGGCTCATATTTGCAAAATATGGTAACCCATTCGTTTTATATGTGCATTTTTATATGTGTTTCTAACCCAACCACAAATGCAGTCGTATGTAGTGTAAGGTCAGCACACACAAGTTCAAAACGCAGCGAACACTTTTGATGAGTTTCTGGAACAACAATCTGTAAACGGCCTACGTGATGGAAGCACAAACGTGTTGACATGTTTTATCAAGCCTGACTAGACTAAAAACTGTACTGCAGAAATTGGTAAGCATACCTTATATGGTAGTGACGTTTTCTTGAAAGTACCGCTAAAAATGTAATGCCGCTCCATATATGTAACTGTAAAAAGCTTATACAATAATAATGTTAAAAATCAGTTGAGTAAGTTACAGTCAACTGCATTCGTTGATCCCTGCCTAACCTGCCTGCCGCATCTCAGTGCCTCCTCCATCTTTGTCTTGAGTGCCCAAGATCTAGGGCGTCAAACGGATCTCGCACCTTGCATTGGTTGCTGTAGTATATCAAGGCAGCCTGCAAGTCGAGAAGTAATAAATCATTAGAATTGTTGATGTCGAACTGTCTGGCCACATTATCCTACATTTGAGACGCCGAGGAGCTGAAATGCATGTGTATCAACAACAATGCTACCTTTCACGACTCGGAACGCAGAAAGCTCCCTTCAGTGAACACACCGGCCTATCAAGCTAACAGGATGACGCGTACGTCGTAGCCCTTGGCCAAATGCGAATTTTATTCAGTTAACATTCGAACACATACGGCTTGGCGCCGCAGAAGCGTCCATGATGCAGGCATGACGGCTAATTAAGCCAGCCGCGGCGACTGGCCAGCAGTTTCACACTTAAGTAGCAGCCGCCGTCATAGCACAATAAAATGAAGTACAAAAAGATGAGGCGTTAAACTATAGACGTTAAGATTAGACTTTAAGCACAAAAGACACCTGAGAGTAATACTATGGAGAAATTGTACAATATACCGCCAGTTTATATTTATTTATGTTTTTTTCCCAAGTACCAAAGAAAGTGTTGGCCCCACACCTTAAAGCGAGGTTTTTCCGACCTCGCGTTACGAACTCCGTGCTTTCCAGGCCTCAGACGATGTTTTGTGGGCCTATTTCAAATCATCTACCAACATCTCAACGCCGCTGGCTTGCATGCGGGAAATTCTTATGGAGTGATCTATTACACCCGTAGAGGTGTGCCTCCGTGGCCTCATAGTCACAGATATTGGGCTTCAAGTTGGTGGTATACAGTGTTAGAATCCGACCGGCGAACACTTGTACTTATTTGCCAACTTATGAAATTTTTCGCATTCACGAGCGTAGGGCTTGGCGCCCACTTCACAACGAGGTTGACTCATGCTAGCTTGCCGACCTGCAGCATATGGCACGTCACCCGAAGGCTTTGGGCCAACCAAGTGGCCCGAATTTCGGCCAACTTGACCAATGACCAGGCATGAGTGGTCCTTCGCCCTCTCTTTTCTGGCCGACTTCTTCCCGTTGGCCAATGGGAGTCGGCCAACTCCCATTGGGTAGGCAAGTCCCCTGCCAAAGACATCCGTTCAAGCGCCTTTCCGTGCCTTTATTCCACGAGGTCATATATACCAGAAGGATGCAACGAGCGGGGCCAGAATAATAATGAACTTATTGCGACACAACCTGCATTTAAGCGCGTTGTTTCTCATTGTACAATGTCATTTCACACCGGACAGGGTTCCGAGGTATGCTGCATGAGAGATATGGGCTTTTATTTCTTAAGCTTCACGCGTCGAAGTTCGAATGCCGTGCCGACAGAAATACCTTGGCAAAATTGTTTCTCAGAAGTTAACTCCATTTTTTTTTCTTCGACAAAACCGGGAAAGCAGAAGCGGTATTGTGAGTCGGTTAAATGCTATCGCTTCTAATGATGCAAATAGCTATATGGTGTTTATGCCGATACACATCGCTTACGTTTGAAATCTAGCGCCCAGTCGTCCTCGTATGCAACGAGGACGACTGGGCGCTAGATTTCAAACGTAAGCGATGTGTATCGGCATAAACACCATATAGCTATTTGCATCATTAGATGCGATAGCATTTAATGCTGCTGGATTCTCGCCGAGTATTCGGTCCTCGGGGTATACACGCGTGTTGTGAGCGCGGGAGAGGCGCGGCGCGTCGCCCCGGAGCGGATTTGCCTGGGCGTAATGTGTGGCGTGCATATGGAGGAGAAGAAGGACTTCGTATGTGCGGCTTTCTCCTTCTTTCTTTCTCTGTCTTATATCACGTGA